>NC_088604.1:43975183-44275183 GCF_036013475.1 Columba livia
CACATTTGCAAGTGGGAGAGGGTTTCTTATGCATACAGTAAATTTTCTACAAAGAATAAGTATCTCCTCTATGTTCTGCTATTTAGTTGAGGAGAGAAAAGAACATTATTTTTCAAGGAATATTAATTAACAAGACACTATAAACTCTAATCTTTAGACCTCAATTAATATCACCAAATGTAAATGTCAGATGTGACACTGAATTAAGAACTGTTTAAAAAACATTCTCTCAGCAGAAATACTTGCATAGTGCTTGAATAGATGAAAAGAACTTGTTGCAGACCAAGGTACTTCTGCATGTTATGTATTGGAAAAAAATTGGGAAGGTCAACCAACAATTCATACAAAGACAGAACTGTTAGAAAGCACAAAAATGTACACAGTTTCAGCTGGTAAGTACTTGGCCACTGCTCAACATACTAGTAACTTATGATCCATATACATATTTTTAAACAAGATCAGGATAAGGGGGCTGAACCCCTGTGAGATTCAAATGGCTTTCCCACTTCTGACTCCGAAACAGATTACTTTTTGATTGCCCACTGTTAGTTCGTTCATGAGGAGAGTCGGATGGTTTTGGGAAGGTGGTAAGTGTAGAGGCTAGCTTAGATTAATACTTTAGGACAGTTTTCTGAGTCAAAGAGTGGACAGTAGCAGATGCTTAGGGAAAAAGTGCAAAAAGCAGGAAATGTGCACTCTCCCAGCTTGCAGCAGCTGGTGGTTTAAGGACTTCCTGAGCTGCAGATTACATGAAGACTACTGTCAAGCAATGCGAGCTGCAGAAAGCACAACATATTGTCAGCTTTTGTTTGAAAAACTAAAAGTAACAGCACTGTATTTTCCTTCACCATTACTCTTTCCTCTACTCAGTTCAGCAATTCCACACAGCCCTTCAGAGCAAAATATATCTTCCCAGAAGCTCAAAAATGCTTCATCTAGTCTCATCTTGGACTGTCATGTAAAATCATAAATTCAAGGATTGTAAAGACTACCAACTTAAATTATTCACTTACCTGTTTTTCAGCTTGTCCATAATCCGATCCTTGGGGTGACAAAAAGTGACAAATATGACCATTGTTTTTTGCTTTTTCTCGAAGTCCCATAGCAGTTCGTACTGTGGCATTTCTAGCATGAACAAACACCATCACCTTAAGGTAAAAAGAAAAAGGGCTGATGAGAAATAAAAAAAAGTCTTAATCAAGTCATGAAAACACTAATTACAAAATATTCCCTGTAGGAATGAAAAAAAAAAGTTCATACATAACATACTGATGAAAACTAATGTTGCTTTAGGGAAATTAAAGGGTGATGCTGCCTATATTGTATTTAATATTTTTCAAATGCTCTGGAAAGCAAACAGTGAGGTGATAACTTTCCTGGTGGTGTGACTTGACTGTGTGAGACAGCTGAAACATGGGAAAGTTTGAGGGCCTGGCTCTTGAGTAAATGGCAAATACTGTTTTGCAAGTCCATCTAATTTTAGTTGAAAATGTAACCATGGAGTTACAGTTCTTTTTTAAAGTAGTTTCAGTTGAATTTTTAGAGCGGTATTTCAAATTCCAGAGAATCATGGGTTTAATTTTGTTTTTTTTTGGTACCATCATGCTTGTATCACCTTTAAGTGTATTACTGAATTACTTTAAATGAAACACTGTTAAGAAAGTTATCTGTATTTAGGGTATAATTAAACAAGTTATCGCCTCTGTTCTTAATTTGGAAATTCGTAATTTAATTACAAATGTATAATGTACATATAATTATATATAAAATTAGACACAATAATTGTGAATTTATATAAGTTTATAATTAAAACCACACAAATTAATTCAGGTGACAATGCAGAGATAAAAAGAGAAACAATATGTGCATAACTATTTGCTTACTGGGAGCAATTACTCCTTACCTGTTTTAACTCATTTGGTACATCTTTCCATCCTCAATTTAGTAACGACTGCTACAATTATTAGCTTTCATCTGAGTAAAAATATTCTCAGATAAATGTCACAGTTAGCAACATATCAATTTTCTCTAACTTAAAAGCAACATACTGGCAAAGTCCTTTTTAAATTTCTTCAAAGAGTAAGAAAACCACAACATAACAAAAGTACAGTGTATGTCCCAACTGTCTTCATTAATTATTTAAGGATTACTTAGATTTTTTCTATACAAAGCCTGTATAAAAATGTATAACTACTCTAAACAGTAATTTCCTAGATGTGACTTCATATACTCAAAGTAGAGCACCTCTTAACTCCATTGAAGCCATCTCTGTACATCACCAAATATGTTTGTAAAGAGCCAGCCCTACCTTTAAAATAGACATACAAAACCTTGTTAAATGTTTTCCCCCAATGAAGTTAGTAAGCATTTACCCAACACATTGTGAGACAGCAATGAAGTCTTAAGAGGGTTAATTTAGCCTGTCCTAAGTGTGTCAGGGAATATTATATTTCAGTGTCAAAATCTCTGTGCATTAAATTATGCAAATAACCTACGAAAAGTAATTTAGAATAGAGAGGAGCGGTTCCACAGCTACAAGCTGTGTAATTAGATCTGTACTCTGCAGTTCAAAGCCAGCTCTGGTGTATATAGCCCTAGTGCTGAAAGCGTCTGCTGCTGCTCTCCTGCAACCAAAGCCTTTAAATAATAAAACATATACAAGAAAGAAGAAAGCAAATGTCTCTAGCTAGGTTACCTACCCAGAATTTTCTTAAAGTATGAAACAAATCAAACATTTTCACCAAAGACTTTGTCGAAAATTCACAAGAGGAAGTGCTTGCATTCCCCAGGTGATGTGTATTCCAGGTTGTCATCTTTCTGAAATGTCTTAGTGCATCACTAAAGCACTGAAAAACTTGCTATTATTCAAAATATCTATGAGAATGAGCACTTTTCTGTTATCAGAGGCATATAACTAGAGGCTAGCAGGACTTATATTTTTACTTAAAAGAGAAAGAAAAAAGACACCAAGCATATAGGTAACATAAGTGTCTAAAATAACTCATGAAAAATTATCATCAAGTACTTGAAATCCCTTGAAACACCTTTCTTCAACCTGGGACCGTAAAGATGCTTGAGCTAACTTTTGCTATTGGAAAATGTGTCTTTCAAACTAACCTTCTCCATGGTAACTCCAAAATGATGCATTAATCTTCGTGGAGAAGCACACTGACTCTTTGGATATCTTTTCCATTTTGGTTTTAGAGTGCTGGTCACTCAAATGCTTGAGTTTAGCATCGCTGTTTTATTTAACACCTCGAGGACAGAAGTCCTGGGTTTTGCGACCCACTTTGCATCCCATCTTTCAAATAAAGATGAAATAATTAATGTATTTAATACAATGCCCACATTAATAATGTAGTTTAGAGACAAGTATCTATACTTCATTTTAGTTTCAATACACTGTTTGTCTTCACCCAACTAAATTATAGAATCACAGAATGGTTTGGGTTTGAAGAGACCCTAAAGATCATCTAGATCCAACCCCCCTGGCCATGGGCAGGGACACCTGCAACTGGACCAGGTTGCTCAAAGCCCCATCCAACCTGAGCTTGGACACTTCCAGAGATGGGGCATCCACAGCTTCTCTGGACAACCTGTTCCAGAGCCTCACCAGCCTTATAACATGTTATTTTTTGTGGCAGCCAGTTCTTGACCTGGGTGTTATTTCTATTGAAAATGAACAGTTGGGGATATGGATCAACAGATCAATAATAACAATAACAAAGACATCTAGAATGCTGATTCGGCTAATCCGTACTGTAATGTGATATAATATATTTTGAACTCTTGATAATTACCATTAATTGCTGTCTCTGCTAAGTTTTGATTTAATTATGCACTCAAGTAAATTACTTCTGATCATTTCAATTTAAACAAAAACTAGGATGTTTGAAAAAACCTCTACAGAATCTAATTTAAAAAAATATATTTAACATAGCTATTTATCTAATTATATTTCTATGTAGATATACCATCTTTAAAGGGTGATAACTCCTATTTAGTTTATAGATACTTTTACTATTGTAATGTGCACTTGCTCATTTATTTATCTGGAACAATACTACTTTTTAAAGACATCTGCCCCATAATTCCAATTTTTGTATTGCTTTTAATGTGGAAACTTATTTTTTCCTTAAGATGTGCCTGCCCTAATGAATATTATATCACACATTCCCTTCTCCTTCTTATTATTGCTCATGAAATTCTATGTAAAAAAGCTATAGTAAAGGTATTGTATTGGAACTACTTTCTTAGTTTTCTTCCTATTTGCTTTTCCTTCATTTAGCCTTTCTTGTTTTAAATCTACCCGTTTCTTATTCTTCATTTTAATTTCTCTTACATTTCTTGATGCACCTTCTGCTGTGTCTTCTCTGACTTGATACAATCTTTGTTTTATTTTCTTCCATTTTCCTTGTATTTCCTATATGTTTTTTATATCATCTCTAGCAAAAGATCTTCACACTTAACCACAGACTTTTAAACACAGAACTTGTGGGAACTACTACTTTTTTTTTTTTTTTTTTTTTTTAGGTCTCATAAATACATAACATCTTCATCTTTGGTACAAAAGAAATACGTCTGGAATAGTCCCAAATAGTATCAACAATACATCGATATAGATATTTTAACATATTAATTTCCTGTTTTGGTACAATTTATAGGCATTCTGAAAACTTACTGCCTCACTGATTTTCAAGTGGCAGAATATTATTTCAAAGGTGTGCAGAAGCCCCCATGAAAGGTAGATTCCACCACATAAAATGGCTTTACTACAATCAGTTATTGAATTGACTTGTTATAATTATATCTAACAGGACATCTTAGCCTGGGGTGACCAAGGAATTTTTCTTTAACTAGAAGTGGATGATTTTCTTCCTAATTTTCTGACTTATTTTTCCTTTCGTTTTAACTTTAAAACCTCAACTGAGTCCTGCTAGTTGGGTTACAGACATGGTTTTCTTGTCCTTTTTGAAGACAGGGATGACACCTGCTATCTCTCAGTTCTCAGGAACCTCCCCTGATCCCAGGGTCTTTCAAGGATTATCATAAGCGGCTCTGCAATGCCATCGGCCGCAGCTCCTTCAGCATGTATGGGTCTCTCCAATCAAGTTCCATAGATTTATGTCAGGGTAAGTGTAAAGATAAATCTTTGCTCCCACCTTTCACATTTGTCTCAGGAACTTTGGGATTCCTGTAGGCAAATCTTACCAGAAAAAACTAAAGCAAAGAAGACAATGAGTAGCTCAATGTTCTAAGCTCTCAGCTGGCCCATCATCCCTGCCTAGACAGAGCTCCAGGTATTCCAGCTGTGCTCTCACATGCAAACAAGTTTCTTGCCATCCTGGCCTGACCTTGCTCAAGAGCTTGTTTCCACCCATTGCAGCACTCAGTCATGTCAGCTATTGCATCACATCTCTGATTTCAATATCACCATAGCTCAGCAACTGCGTGCAGACCCCCAATTTCTCCTTTTTGTTCTATATACTGCATGTAGTAGTGCACTGGCACTTCAGAGAAGCACTCTGTTATGCCCATGTAAAATGTGACATTGTGTCTTCTGCCACTACGTAAAGGTGAAAACTATCAGGGTTCAGCATAATTTCCAATCAAAGATACGGATAAAGCAGTTCTGGCCCCCTAAATAAAAACTACTTGCCCATATAAAACTTTGTGACTCATCCTTTATACCTATACAGTTATACGCATTTTCCACTAATGCATGCTGATTGGTTTGTCTGATTTAATTTATATTAGGAAGTTCTAAATTAGTAATTACTTTAAAAATGGCAAGCACTTGTGTTTATGATCTTGTCTTTTTATACTTTGAATTATATTAGATGGTCTTTATTATAAAATAAATGCTCATTTGCAGAATCAATGGTTAAATATGGATTCTGGACACTAAAGGAAACCAGTTTCAGAACAGTATAAAGGGATCTATGCTATCTTCAATTTGTAGCATTAGCCAAATACATGACAAAATGCAGAGGAAAAATGAATAGCATGAAAATTAAAGTAGAGGGTAAATACTCAGTAAGACAAACAAACAATACTTTACAGACTCACAGAGGTAGTAGAAATTATTCTGAATTTTAATTGACAGGACAGAAATAGAAATACCAATCTCTATTCTTGTATAGAAAATTATTCAAGAATAGCTAGCCTATTACTATGCAAATATATGTCATTAGGCAGTTAACAATTGCATTTTTGCAGACGCCAATGGACTTGAATGACAATTATTATTCAAAATTATAAGCAGCTTTTCACTGCATCTTTTTTTAGAAAAGCTAGATCACGCAATAATTTGTTTCAAGCATTTCCCTTTCTCCTGTTCTGACATTAACTATTTTGACTTTGTACAACAAAGTATGTTCCTACATTATCATAAATTATATTTTTTTACAAATATCACTCCAGAATAAGAGTTGTCATGTCTACCATATCTCTTATGTTTCCAAAACTATTTATGTTCGTATGCATACCATCCGGAATATGAAAAAATAACCCAACAGACAGTAGTGATAAGCAGATTTTATTCAGCTTTACTGAAGGAAAGGAACGTAGAAGATACTGGAGAAATCTTCATATCTATTCCAATTCCTTTTACTTAAGTAAAAAACATGAAGAAAATTGCCACGTCAGCTTCTATATCTTCTGGATTTGTAAGATACATTTACGTAAATAAACCTACTAAACAATTCAAGAATGTAGCAGTCAGGTTTTCTAGCTTATTTCTTATCGGTATTGATTTAAAAACCCAGACTTTTATCCCAGACTTTTTTTTTTTTTTTTTTTTTCTTCTAATCATTAGGTTTTCTATATCATCTGAGAAGCAAAGAAATGTCTTCAAGTATAAGCAATGGTTTTATATAATATGAAACTTAATAAAGTTATGAAGAATTTAAATTTTGCAATAGTTTGCAAATGAGTAAACTGTGCCAGAACAATTAGAATGTCCCTTGTAAACCCATAAACTATACACCTAGGCCTTCCCAAGTTATCCTTTCCTAAATAAGAATATTATAAATACCTCATGATTAAATACATGAGAATATACAAATGGAACATATTCTGGAGTCATCTCTTCAACTACCAACATCACAGCGCTACATATGTGAGAAATCTCATATTCTGGAAAAAGAATAGAAGTAGAAAGTCAAAAGGATTTTTTTTTCTGATGCATCATAGTGTCTTAATAAAGAATATTTCCCATCCTCATGGATTCCTCAAAATAACTTGTTTTCTATAGCATTCTATAGTACTGTGTATTTCAAATTAAAACCCACTAATGACATCTATTAAAAAAATCTGTGATAGGTAGAAGGTCTTGATGGATAGTAGTTATCTTGTTACATATTGAATACTTTACAGAAGTTTTGACAATAATCATGAAGTTTATTAGTTGATAGTATCTATTATGTTAAACTAAGCACACAGCTCCATCTCTTTCAAGGCTACAGAGTAAGAGTTTTCAAAAGCTTTGGTCCACTGACAATCCTCAATATGTCTTCTGGAATATCATTTATCCTTGCCATTAAATTCTTACTGAAGAATAAAATGAAGCTGACAGGGATCCACAGACTTCCCACAATCTTCTAGACCACTAACGCTCTCCAGTCCCTTATTTGAAAAACAGCTTTTAACACAGAGCTAGTAAAACTTATCATGTTGCAAGACTGGTCAAGCTGCCCTCATCACACTTGCAAGCTGTACATCTGTAACTTAACAGGCAGGTCATCCACAAAAGGCCAACTGGCTCAAGATCATAGAATCATTAACTATTATAGCCTTAAAATTTCAAAAGGCAGTTATTGTGGAAATGAAGGGCACAAATAAATCATGAAGATGCAGAACACAAAACAGGGTTTTGTGAGTTAGTTTGTCTGTGATTTTGTTAAGGAAAACATACATACAAATGGTCCCTAAATGTGCAAAAACTGCAAAGGAAAGCTATTCAAAGTGTTCAAGTCTTCACTTGATCAGCTGTCACAGAAATAAAATGATCAGCCATAATTCAGCTATCCTGCTGGACCACTTTATAATCAGTGTGTGTGTATTTTTATATACCTACATACATGTGTGCATATATAAATATAGAAGCAATATATACACATATATGTGCAAATAAGCAACACCAGGTGATGAAGTAGAGCAATATTTATAGATACAGAGTTACAAAACCTTGGACTGAAATAAACTCTTTAGGCTATGAAATGGAAGTCTTGGAAAAAAACCCCAAACAATCTAGATAAAGAATACAGTTTAACAAATTCAGTAACTTTGAGTTATTTGTCAAAAATGAGCTATAAACACTATTTTATCCAAGAAAAATACTAGGACAAGCTTAATTCTCAAGGTACTAACTTCCAGAGAGACCTCTGAAGAAAATACTATTTTATTAAATCTTATCTCATGACACAGCTATAAAAGCGTTGTCAACAGTTGCAGTAACTAAGCTTATTAAACTTTTATCTTCGCACAGCTTCTGCAACCAAATAACAGCTGGAAAACTGATAATAAAGAAACTTAATCCATCATTTTTACAGATGAAATTAATACCTGTCAAATTTACTTCCGACAATTTAATATAATAGATTTAAAATAACTACTCAATGTTTCTTTTTTGGTTGAAGATAGCAT
The DNA here is from genome assembly GCF_036013475.1 of Columba livia. Classification (NCBI taxonomy): domain Eukaryota; kingdom Metazoa; phylum Chordata; class Aves; order Columbiformes; family Columbidae; genus Columba; species Columba livia. The sequence goes on from NC_088604.1 coordinate 43,983,830, forward strand.
TGTAACAAAAACAAGATGACTCTTAGTGCTGCAAAGTTCAAGTAAATTATTATAAATAGAGAACAGTTTCAGACAAAGTGAATGCTTTATGTGCAATAATATAGCACAGAACCAGTTTTGACTATATAAATTAAAGTGTAATGTTTCTGATGAACATGAGCCAACAGTGTGCCCTGGCAGCCAAGAAGGCCAACCGTGTCCTGGGTGCATCAAGCACAGCATTGCCAGCCGGGCAAGGGAGGTGATTGTCCCACTCTGCTCTGCACTGGTGCGACCTCACCTGGAGCACTGTGTGCAGTTCTGGGTACCACGAGATAAAAAAGATATTAAGCTACCGGAAAGTGTCCAGAAGAGGGCCACAAAGTTGGTGAAAGGTTTAGAGCAGAAGCCATATGAAGAGAAGCTAAAGTCATTTGGTTTGATCAACCTGGAGAAGAGGAGACTGAGTGGAGACCTCACGGTAGCTACAGCTTCCTCACAAGGGGAGGAGGAGGGGCAGGTACCAAAGCCTTCTCTCTGGTGTCCAACGATAAGAACCCAAGAGAATGGCAGGAAGATGTGCCAGGGGAGGTTTAGGTTGGACATTAGGAAAAGGTTCTTCACCCAGAGGGTGGTGGAGCACTGGAACAGGTTCCCAGGGAGGTGTCATGGCCCCTGGCCTGACCGTGTTCAAGAAGAGACTGCACGATGTTCTCAGACACATGGTGTGAACTGTGGGGTTGTCCTGTGCAGGGACAGGAGTTGGACTCGATGATCCTTCTGGGTCCCTTCCAACTCAGGACATTCTATGATTCTATGATCTAACATAAAAAATCCTGATTTGAAAGAGTGAAGTATTAAAAATCCGTGCAAGGTGATACTCAGAAATTATTTTAAGATTTTTTTAAAAGTATATAGTGTCTCAATATTCCTTCTAGTGAACTAAATGCAGAACAGTGGTGTAGAACAATATTTTAATTAAGTACATACATTCTTATTAATTAAGCAAGCTTCATCTCCAGAAAACTGCATCCTAACCACTGAAAGCACACACTGACTAAAAATATAACAAGTGCATGTGTCTGTATTCTGCACATTAAAAAAAAAGTCCAAATTTCATTATAAAAGATGAAAGGTAAAGCTTGTCATAGGTGTATCAGACGCAGTTGAGACAACACTGCAAAAGCAAAATGGTAAGGCAGAAGAAACTATCTAAACCTAAGAAAAAAATCAGAAAAGCAAAAAGCACAGAAACTAAAAAAGTACTTGATAAAACACTTTCCTTCAAAAGGTTCTTAAGAAAACTGAACTGACATAAGCTTAAAGTGGGTAGTAGTAAATCATCATAATGCATCATTAAGAATGGATGGTTTGTATAAGGCTGTTCATTGTGTTATGTAGTTTTCATCTACATTTATAGTTCCAGTAGTAAGATTTCCAGCATGTTAATTGAAGAGAAATTGCCATATCTCCACTAATTTATAGCTACTAAAGCCTTCTCAACTCAAGTTAGGTGGAGTTGTTGCTAAATATGTAGGAATGCTACTACTGCATTCACTTTTGGATGTTGTGGTGAGGCTTTCAATAGCTATTTACTATTTGAAAAATTCAGGTTCTTTGCAACAGACAACTTTGACCACCAGAAAAGCTCCTCCCTACATACTGGAACCACGTCCTGTAAAACCCTGATGTCTCCTCATTATTTAAGTACTGACACCTTGAACCTCAACACCTGCACAGACAGGAAAGAGAATTAGAACTACAGAAATATTTTAGAACTTTCACTGAACAGTCAGGTTTTACTATGAACTGAAAATAACAATCTCAGTGAGAAAATGAACTTTCAAGGAGTTGCAGTGAGTTCCAGAGCTAGTGGAAGTTAAACCAGACAACATGTCATCTCAGAGTTACACAGAAAACCCTCAGAAGCAGCAGGAAAACAGAGACATTCATTGTTTTAAAAAGGAAGAGAGGTTTCAGAAGACAGGAGAATGCCAAAGGCATTTCAAGTTGAAAATTGTAATAAACTGCCAAAATGGCAAATCAGCAAAGGTCATTATTGGGTAAGGAACAAGGATGGCAACTCAGATACCTGTGGCTGAAGATGAGTAGCAGAGTATTGAAGGATACAAAAAAACCCAAGCCATACAGAAAAGGTGCGGAGAGTAAATATAGGAGAGCTGCTGAAATAACACCAAGGACAAAGAACACAGGACTTCTTTTGAAGGTTTAAGTAATATCAAAGAGAATCAGCTATGAGAAAAAAAAACATAAGAAAAGGTTGCAGAAACAGAAGAGATGTGTAGTCTGGGGAATGCAGGAAACACAAGAGAGTTTTCTGAGTGCAGTCTGAGGAAGTCTTCCTCTGAAAGCTTTCGAAGAACTTCAGTACCTCCCATTCTAATTCATAATGCAGGAAATTAACAAGACCCCCCCAAAAATTATGCAGTTTCAGGTTTTACTTTTTTTTTTTTCCCTTAAATGAAGACATAATGTTCAGAGCACAAAAAGAAAAAAAAAAAAAGGAAACAGAAAAGAGTAAGGTTCTGACAAATTCATAACAGTAAAAGTATTTAAGAGGTGATGGGGACAGTGAGAGAAACATGTGATCATCTATCGGTAACCAAGGTAATGGGATAAAACAGTGAAAGGTCAGCAACAGCAGGCGATATAATGGATGTGATCCTATACAACAGTGAGGGTCAGTTAAAAAGAGCTGATTCCCTAGGATATGAAGTTAAGCAAGTGAACCTTGGCAAAGAGAAACAGCTCTATATTTTTTACACAAAGGAATTTAACATAAAGTTAAAATTTGCATGTGATACGTTTCATAGGAAAAAAAAAAAAAAGCCTTAAAATACTAAGTTATTTCCCCAAACTCCTAAAAATACTATGTTATTTCTCAAAACATAACATGAAGTGGATGTTTTCCCCCTCATACTTTCTGAAGATAAAGACAGTATGTCATGCATTGTCCTAAACTAGCTAGTAATGCAATGTTTCAATTTATTACAGAAATGATGTTGATATGTATGGTCTTCAGCCAGTGTCTTCGCTGGTTTTACATGGTTCTCTAGAGTCTACTTCATAAAGGTACTGCCCTCTCCCCAGAACTCATCTTCATTAGATGCCCTTCTCACAGGGCTGTAAAATGTGAAGAAGGTTTTCCAGTTCTGTGGCTGAATTAATACTGTTAATTCACACGGCCCAATACTGGTGACTGCCTGACAAGAGACAGCTGTAATCACTTTGAAGGAATGATAATTTTCTATGACTGAGCCTTCACCCACTCTTCAAGGGAACAGTATCTCAGAAAATAAATGCTGGCAAAAATACTCTGCCTGCAACTGAGCAGGGATTCACATTCTTGGACAAACAGTGTGTAATTTCAGGTGTGAAAACAAATATTCACCAGCTAATATTGAGCACAGAAGGACAGTCCCAGGAAGGTGGACATAACAGAACTAGAGGTTCTCACTTAAAGCAGACTTAAGAGGATCTGACAGAGAAACCTCCTAATGAAGATCTACATTGTTAGTGATCCTACAAAAGGAGCACGCTGACTTCAAAAGCACCTGAACACCTTTGGGATATTTTCTGATCTTATTTCTTGATTGATGATAAGAAGTTTCTATAACAAAAACCCTGGAAAACTCAGTAGGGCAAGTCATCTATCATTATATCTTTCCTCAAGTTAAACAAGAGCAGAATTGTGCTACAAGACAAATGTTATAGCTTCAGTTGCATTTGGTAATTCAAAGTGAAGCCTACAAATGAGATATCTCATTACTTTGAGCAGATGGATCAAAATTAAAGGCTGAATCACCAACTCTTAATTTCCCAGTAGCCAGAAAGAGCTTGAAGTCTTGCAGAGGACAACTGTTGAAAAATCAACATAAAAAGCTTCTCTCCATCTGTCAAAACACATGCCTGTAGAATACAACTACCTCCTACAAGCCCTAGTCTTAAAAAATGAAAACACACGTACATCTATTAAAACACATTAACATATACCTTCTGTCAAACATTACACTGTAACCTATAATATGACAGGGACACATCAGCAGGACTTCTGTAAGGGTAAATGGTAGAATTCTTAGAAATGAAGTGGTAGAATTATTTGAAAATGAGTTAACAGAGCAGTAGATAAACAATGTTGAATTTAAGTTATTAAAATATTCCAAAGTCTCTGGTAAATAACCTTAAAAGAGACAACTCTGTGAATGTTTGATGGCCACAGGAATGTGTCTGTCACATGTGCTGAATAGTTACAGAATTCCAAACATTTCTTGAATTCCACAGAGATACACAACTGCTCTGGAAATGTTGTCCTAAGTATTAAGGGGAAGGTGTGCACCCAGCTCTCTAAGAAGTATATTTAGCAATAACCACAGCTTCGCTAAAAAGCAAACAAACTTTACACACAGAAAATGTATTATAAATAAACACAAGTTTTGAGGATAACACAAGCTAAGAAAGGTAACAGAGCACTATGGTAAAACACTACAGTGAATATGGGCACAAGGTAATGGTCTTCTAAAAACTAAGAACGCTGGAAGGAGGTGATAACTTTAGAAGATCAAAAGCTATTCTCAAAATTGTGTAAAGACACTAAAGAATTCCCTCCTAGTGTAATATTAATCATCTAAATGACCTTTTTTCCCCCCCACTTATTAACATCTGCAATTGGTGTAATGATTAGATCATTTATCATGGCATATTAAAAATCCCTGATTTTTCATATGTGGTACAATACTACATACTATACTTAACTGTGTTATACAATGAACTGACAGGCTTGATTCAGCTTTGTCAAAGACTGTATACCAGTGTTTTTGTATCATTCATTTCAAGATATGAATGGTTGTTTCATAAGTATCAACAGCAGTAAGTTTTAAATACTCTGAGGAAAAGTCCAGTGTAACTAGTTGGTATTATCGATGCGTATGTAAGAGAGTTCTGCAACATAGCAGAACAAACATTTTCAAGCAAAGAAAATTATTAATATTTGCAATCAATCATATAAAATCAAGTAAAGCCTTCTGAAAGCAAATCAACGCTTATATAGCAAGGGAAACCACACTTCTGCCTTGTCTGGAAATGCAATCCTTATTTGGTTTTTAGTTTGAAATATAATTTTCAGAAATTGAGATCAGCAATAGTGTCAGCTGCTGAAACTGTAACCTTAAGCAGACTACAGTTCTTCACTTGGCCTCTTTCAGCTCTAGCTGATGCCTTAAAACAAAACACTCATGCACTCATCTGCCAGTACAGGAACTAAAACTGTTCTCAAGGAAAGCTACAAAAACATCTCCTGCCAGAATTAAACAACTTACTGTACTTGAATTTTTCAAATAATATCATATATGTTTGTAGACAGTTTTTTCCTCAGAGCAAAGAAAAGAGAGGGGAAGAAAGTTGCAATAAATATGCTTGAACTGCTGAACTTCCTGCCGGGAATCCAAGATATGTTACTCATTTAGACACCCTAATTTAAAGAATCTGCTACTTGTAGATTTATCTACAGCAAATGAAAATACACAAAATCATTACAAGAAATAAAAGATAAGCAACTACATGCACCCCAGTGTTAGGAATTTGTTAAGGCATGTGCATAATGGACAATGAGGAGAAATGAAACTAAAGGTCTCTTGGTACTGTCAACAAATTATGTTAACAGTCTTCACTCAGGAAAATATCTGCATTTCCATATGTAACTTAATGAAGGTCTTCTGAATGTAACAACAGTAACTGATATCAACAAGAGAAGACAAGTGGAAAGATGGTGTTAAATCAAGAGGACTAAGAAGCTGTTGCCGAAGTATTCCCCCCCAGTCATAAACCAACTGTTCATCTTTCAAAAAATATCACTATCTGAATTTTACATGAAAAGGGGAAAATGTGCAATTTTTAGTGTGACTGTGGGGGAAACAGTTGCTCTCTTTTATATATAGGCTATTTAGTGAAAAGCCTCTTCAAGAATCATAGTGCACTAGCACTTGTTCATGCTCCAAACAGGTGCTGTATCTGCCACAACTGCCGTTACTCACACTGCTGTATGTGCAAAGTTCTAACAAAAATGAGACATTGTGTGGGGGTGATTCAGGAGCACAACAACAACAGAATGAGAAACTAGTCAAGCAAATGAGTTAAGCCCACAATCTTAGCGGCGGGGAATATCAGCCTTGAAAATTCACTGCAGAAACCTCTACTGTGAAGCAAAATGACGGATCATGCCTTTAAAAAGAAAACAAAACGCAAACCCCAGGGTATTTCAAATGACAGATGCTGAGCCCTTGCGCACCATGTCTTGAACACTACATAATTCTCATCCCTCATCTCTTACAGGAGATGCTAAAATTTGAAAGTTATGGGAAAGGCTAAGAATAATAACTAAGCACCATATTTTTCTTTTTTTTTAATCATTAAATGTACCTAAGTGTAGGGTCTCCAAAGCACTAACCTACTTTGCTTCATCACTTTAAAGTGACATTAATATATATTAATTACTATAAGGGATCTACAAAGTAACACGAATTTTCACCTTAGCTAGAAGGTAACATAATTTAGCCTGCTCAGATTTTCTTGCATGCTGTTTCTAATAAAGTGTTTTCAAGATTAGAGATGACCTTCTAAGTGACATATCTCAAAATAACAATAACTAAAAAAAAAAAATTCTTAATACATCATTATGATGATCATAACTGATTTCTTTATATGTGCTCTGAATGCAAACCAAAGCAAAAATAAATACCTGGTGTCCAGCCATTATTTGCTTCAGCACATTTTCATAACATACTTCATCCATATGATTGAGCTGCTGCACCTGAAAAACACACACCATACTTCATATTCAAAGCATTTTTATCTTTATATATTTTTTAATACATATCAAGAAATTGACAGTAATCCATGAAAGAAAAAGGTGATAATGCAATTAAATTTACAATATACTGATTCCCATTCCTAACAATATTGATTTGGTATTTGGTGTACACAAATAGAACATGAAAATAAGTAGACTAAATATCAGTAAGTGCAGTGAATATAAAATGTATTACGTGACTGTTGTTTTTTTCATAAAGAGACCTAACCCAGTTCTTTTCTAAAATGTATCTCATGTATTTCATATTAAGGAATCTTACTTCTGCAGGATATTGTTGAAATATCCATTTAATACATCATCTTACCTAGCATTAAATCTTTCCAGTTGGTAATATAAAAATAGTTTTTACACTGCAGATATACACATCCAGAAAAACAGTGATTGTCAGCTTTTTTGCTCTAAAGAACAGAAGTGTCTTCATAGTTGGGTCATGCACAGGTAAGACTGGAAGCACTATGTACAGAGTTTCCAATTAGGGATTAAAAAGTTTCAGGAAGGTTCCAAAATAAAGAGCTCATTTGAAATGAAAAGTATTTTTCAAAGTACTCTAAAGATTTTTTTTATTTCTCTAATGCATCACAATATAAATAGCATGTATCTACTTGAATGAACTTCAGTATTAAGCTTGTGACAAATCCACATAAATAAATGAAGTTCAAAGTTGGAGCAATCACTCCATTTGTGCATTCATGTTCTAGAACCATTTTTTTTTTTTTGACACAAGGAAAAGTTTTACAAGAGCAAAGTATGTAAAAACTTGAAAATGGAAATTTAGTACTTGGAGTTATCTAGAATAGCTGAAAGTTGAAAAAAACTAGCTTTAAAACAGCTTTAGAGGGAAGAAGAGAACATTCATATCTGTAACCGTACAAGTATAGCAATACAAAGATGAGAAAATATGGACGCGTGTACAATAGAAAAGCAGCCAGTCAAATTATTCTGAAAAGGAGAGATTAGCATTTTAATTAATTATTTTTTCAAATAAGAACAAGTGAAAAATTATTATGGAGAACAGTACAGGGACAGTGCACAAATACACATGTGGACATATATATTATTTTATATATACTGTATATATAATATATATACACACATACAAATATAACTATGTATTCTTTGCATCTATACCTAAAAAGGAAAACATAGAGAAAAATAACTGACATTAAAGAAAAATATCTGACATTGACAGATCTTTGACTGAAGAAGCCACACTTTAGTCTTGGTCCCACTTGCTCTAAGAGTTCCAATGTACAGTGCTTTGCTGGCTAACTTCTGTGCATAATAAACACACCATGCTGTCCTTGCCTTGGAAAGCTTGCCTACGGTGTGCACGTGCTAATCACTAACTGGCTTTTTTGGGAGGGGTTTTGGATGAAGCATGTCAGAAAGCTGTTGCAAAGCATCAATCTAAAGTAAGTACAAGCCTTCTATCTCCTTGCAACTCATCAGGGTGGATATGGACACAGCACTGATTGCACCTGCTGATGTTCTGCAAGAACTGCTGTTGACTCTGTGGGTTCTTACATCACTTTTCTCCTCTCATGTAGACCAGAAGGATGCTGATATTGGCAATAATTTGGCAGCTTTACTATTAGTATCATGTTGAATAAAATCCTTTTTCAAATCCTTTTTGTTTGTGAAAAGAAAATCTCCAGGCTGTGGTATTACCGAAACAAGTTAGCCAGGTACTCACACTCCAGAATAGCTGCTACCTCCTAATATCTCCTCATCTACTCATGTTTTTTTTAGAAAACTTAGTGGGGTTTTTTAATAATTTCAGATTTTATAGGATCATTTGTACATTTCTTTGATTTTGAAATCACAAATACATTCCAAAGTGAGTATGAAGAAATGGAGTCTTTCCTTTTTTCTTATCATACAGTGGAAATAAACTAAATATTCAGATCAAGTATCAGGAAAAGATTAAAGAAAACCAACAGCAAATAATAGTGAAGATACTTGAAACAATTAATGAAGGTTAAAATATGCAAATCACCATAAGTACCATATGGTAAACTATTCTTGTGTGTACAGACTTAAAATGACTCCCTACAGTTATAAAAAAAGTTTCTTTCCTGCACTGCAGATGGAATTAACTACTTAAATAACCTAATAAGAAAGACAATGCCCATTTTTACAAAAAAGAAAATAAATGGTCTTATTGATTAAGCTACAAAGTTAGCTTCTGATTGAACATATTTTGATTTCTATTAAATTAAATCACAGCAGATTAACATCTTCTAAAAGTTAAGCTATATAATATAAACTTTAATTATCAGCTAGTGAGATTCATAGGAAGTCTTACGGAGAAGTGTTTGTATTAATTCCTGTATTTAAAGAATAAATTACATGTCAAGTGGCACCGCACTTATGACATTTAGTAAGAACATTATACCTGACCATGGCCTTAATGCTTCCCAAAATGAGCAAGAGCACAAAGAGTAAAGAAACTTATTTAGAAACTACCTTAATGTGTTTTCAATCAAATATACACATATAGTTAATGACTTAGCATGCTAAGGTTTTAATTGATAACATATCCAAGTAATGTTAACGTAAGTCATGTTAATATATATATCTCTACTGATGTTCACTTTTATATGTATATATATATAAATTAATATTTTTCTTATAGCTTTCCACATGCATTCTTACAGCCCAACAAGCAACACCATAGTTCCTAGCAAAATTCAAAACTGAAATGAGAAAGGCAGAATAATCAGCTGCTGCAGTTGAGGGTGATGATTTCTCCTTCATCAAGCAAAACTTAGTACCAAGGGGAGGCAATGCAAAGCTAGATACCATTGTATTCAATTACAACAAGGTCTACTTACAAGTATTGTGAACTGAGAAAATACGATTCTTAAAGCACCTTGCAATTATGTATATCTTTATAAAGAAGAAAATACACTTAATGAACCATAATAACCCAGTACCCTCTACACATACATAAGTGAAGCATGATCAGAACAAACAGCAACCCTCCTTTTGGCATTCATGATTCTTTACCTTATTGGTTGTCTTAATTCCTATAAAGGTTTGCCCAAGTGGTACAGGTCGGAAACGGCCATCAAAGTAGAATAGTCCAATGAAGGGATTGACGTGCAGAAATGTAGCAACATCAAGATAATTGGGCAATGTAGCTGAAAGGCCCAAAATCCTAATCATACTTTGTGTAGATTCAACCTATTAAAAAACAGAAAACCTGTAAATGATCCAAGTGTTATAAGCCAAGAAATCAAGCAGAGTTTTAAAACATCCCTTATAAAACAGTAATGTGAAAGGAGCAGTTAATACTTTCTACAGAAGGTGAACAATAGATGTGAGTTAGTGATTATCCTGTATTGAAGAAACCAGAGCACTCCGCAATTCCATCAAGTTTTGCTTATTCAGACTTTCTATTTTATTGTACTTTTGCCTTGCAAAAGGTGAGCAGTCATTAACTGACATGGAGGAACAGTGGCATTAAAACTGGCTTTGTTAAGAAGGGATAGTCCAATTTATGGGTAAAGCTAAGACAGAGAATTTGGTATCATTTCTTCCTTAGTCCAAATAACACCACAATTCTGAACAGAAAGAATGTAATTCATGTCATCCCTCAGTCTTGGCTTTTGCTTAGGCCTTCCTGTAACTCTCTTAGACAATCTATTCTAGTTCTTTGTAACAGACTTTCTTCCTTTCTTCTTTTCTTTCTTCCCTAAATGTTTGCATTACATGCCTTCCCATTTGGTAAGGAATAAAAAGTGCTTTACAGTGAAATACTCTGTTCCATATAAAAGCCTACATATTATATATATTTCCAGTTAATTTTCAAAAAATGAAACCAGTCAAAAGACCTGAATGAGGAAAGTATGCAAGAATTTCCCTATTTTCTTCTGGAATATTGAGAGCCGTGTAGGTTGACTCACATCTCTTGTACTAGCATAATTAGTGAGAAACAAAGTTCACAGTAAACTTCCTCAAAAGGCTTTTTGGGCACTATAACTGAAGGCATATACAAGGTTCTCAACTTGTCTCCAATGTGTGAATGTCTCATGATGAGTAAGGCTGGTAACTTCTACTGGGCTATGTCCTGTTAAAAACAATACTTAGAATACAGATTTTGAATCAGCCAGGTGTTTGAGTTAAAGTGAAAGGAAGCGTCACGTAATTAAAAGAGATGAATTAAAAGTTTTCAAAAAAGATTATTAAAACGTATATAGAGAGTATTTTCAAGGAAGAGAGAATACACCATAATGTAAAACACACACCTGGCAAGCAACAGGCCCACCAAAATACAAAACTGAATCCCAAAAGGAATGCCCCCCCCCCCGCCCAAGTCCACAGACATACTAAACCACCACATTGTTTGGTAACGGACAGGGCCTATGGCAAAAATTTGGACATTTAAACTGTGGATGAAACCATCTAAATGATAGAGAAAACCTGTTGATTGACTCTTCTGCACTTATAGAAAGAGAAGCTTTGCAAAGAAAAGCCAATATACTATAAAATCTTATATGTAAATGCAAACTTCGATATAACTGGGACAAATCATGAGAGATTTCATTTTCAAAAGTCTTCCATCTGCAGGTTACAAAAGCAGCATTTGCCTGTGAGAGTATAAAGAAATAGTATCATTTCTTACACAACTTTTCATAGCTGGATTATTTGATGAACTAAGGGCTATAGTTAAACTCAATCACACAGTTTTGAGGTGTTTGACGTTTGATTTGATTTTGGCTTGGTCTCCTGGAGCACCACCTCCTTCTGCTCCGACCTTGCTGTCTGCGGGGTTGTTTCTCACACGTTTTTCCTCACTCCTGTTTCTCTCTCAACTGCTGCACAGTGTTTAACCCTTTCTTAAATATGGTTTTACAGAGGCACCACCATATTTGGGTGCTGGGCTGAGCTGTGCCCTGTGGTAGGTGGGTTGGAAGCAGCTCAAACCAGCTGTGTCCAGCACAGGGCAGCCCCAGCCCCTACTCATAGAGGGCTGGGCGCTTGCACTCACTACAAATGTTTAATTTACGTAAAGCTTATATGCCTTTTTTTTAAAAAAAAAAACCAAACCAATTTGAATCTGTAAAAACACTAGCTGCTTGCCAATATATTTATCCCATACTTTGTTCACAATCATCTGATAATAGGTACAACAATCTGAAAGTGTACTGAGCTCCAATCTGGAAAACGTTCTTTGAGTTTACTAAATTCAATAACAATTTATTTCAAATCACCTAAGAGCATGAAAGCAATAGTTTGAAAATGTCCTCAGTTACATCTGAAGGTAGAAAAGCATTTCAAGTATTTAAACAATGAACAAGAGCTCTGCTTAATAACTATGGAAGTATCAATTTACTTAGCAATTAACTGTAAGCTGTTTGTTAAGAGTTTTCTTTCAAAATATAAACAAGGCCTAGAGAACAGTTCTGGTTTATTGAGTCTTGTACCCTTCAAAACCTTTGTTAAAAAAAGTCATTTAACTTCACTGATCTGGCAGTTGGCCCTGGAGTTAAGGAGCTGATTGAGAACTCAGAATTACAACGCCACATGAAAACTGCAGCAGAGAGTTAGCACAAACAAGTAATTAAAATGACTAATATGTATAGCACATTTTGAAACACAATATACTTTTGCACATTCTACATTATACTTTGCATATATCAGTGCATATGTATATAGTGCCCACATAATTTTTTCAATTTATACATCTAAAATTTACAAGTTATTTGGATAATTAGTTTTCTATTTATGTCAAGCCACAAAAATCAAGTCAGAGTGCTATAAGAAATCACACAATTTCTTTAGCTCTATAGTAACATCTTGTTAGTCTTCATGATTAAATAAAGGCTGTTAAGACTCTAAACAATTCCATCAATTTATTTAACTTCTTCCAAAGCCATCCAAACAAATAAAACTTTTTTTTTTACCATCTACTTTTTTATCCACTAAACGCCACAAAATATCCATAATTAATACACATAAAAATAATCAAGAAGGAAAGAGAGATACATTTACCCTAAAAGACAAAATGTATAATAACAATTCTCCCGATTATTTTATGTTCGCATCAAATTCATATAAGGGTGGTCACAAAGAAAATTGAGAACCCCTTTTTTACAAAGAGTTAAATGGAAAAGATGAGGGGTAATGGGTACAAATTACTCCTGGGGAGATTCCGACTGCACACAAGAAGGAAATTTTTCACAATGAGAACAATCAGCCATTGGACTATTGTCCCCAGGGAAGTGGTGGATTCCCCAACACTGGACAGTTTTAAGATTCAGCTGGACAGGGTGCTGGGGCCATCTTGTCTAGGCTACGGTTTTGCCAAGAAAAGTTTGATCCTTGTGGTCCCTTCCAGCCTGGTATTCTATGATTCTATGATTCAAACTGTTAATCTGCAAATCTTGAAAATGTGCAGATGCCCTTTTTAAATATAGTCCATTAAAACATTAATAGTTTCCATGTGCTGCATCACTTCTCATTTGGTTCTTGAAGTCCCAATCAGAGATTATGCCTTCATCTACCAGCCACTATGAATACATAGTCTTTCCTGAAATTACAGTGAAAATTACTGAAAAGACATTTTGGATGACAAAATATTCTGTTTACATTGCCTATCATTGGCTGGTGGTATGAAGCTAAGTGTGTTTTCTTCACTACTGGCATACAATCTCTAACATTTTAATCTTCATATGTGTTTAATTATCTCAGTAAAAATATAAGCACCATTTGGCACTTACAAGACTGAACTGTCACAGTATTTTCACATCATGTTCTTTGAAAGCTTTACTATATTTTATTGATTTGATGTTACACTGGAAGTAAGAAATAAAGTTGCCATAACTATACTTAATTGACATATCTAATTAGTGTATCTAATTCAGAAGCATTCATGATGGCATGTGGAGAATTGACAGCATGTTCACCATACACATTCGCAGAACATGATTATCACACCATGAAATTCCATGTATAAAAAACAAAATAAACAGAAGATAGTTATCTGGTACCAATTTCCACACTCAAGCATCATCTGCGTTTACACTGTAAAGCATAAAGGATCAGGTATGGGAAGTGCCTCTCTGGATTGTAAATTGATCACAGCAGGATCATTTTCTTCCTAATAGGTTTTAAGATTTGCATATCATCTCATTACATTATAGCTGCCACTTGAGAGCATACAGAGTATGCATAGAGATAGTCTTTTATCTGACTTCTGAAGTTCTTCCTGAACTTTGTGATCCTGGCAGTCTTCCCATTTCCATGTATTAAAATATTACATTCACAGAATGAATTATAATCAAGTGGGAAAGCCATTGTTCAACTCAAGCACAGAATTAAGTGAAGCAGACAAGTTTACATATTCAAATCTTTGAAGAGTTGTCCATTGGTTAGAAATTACTCTGCTATTCAGGTGACCCAGAATCACTTCAACGCACCCTCTACAGTCAAGTCTGTACGCCCTTCAGATGTACTCTAAAGATACACAGAAAATTAGGCACAAGCATTTCTTAGTTTTTAAATCTAGACGTGCAAGAAGATGAATTCTTAACTTAGGTTTCCAAGTTCCCTGCTCAACAGTGCTAAGAATGAAGTACTGCATACAGGCATTCACATTAGTTACTACTTGGATACTGCCCTGCCCACAGAACAGCTCTAAGTCTCAGCCTCTCACAAAAATCCATGTTTTTCCCATTATCCAAAAAAAGGACAAAAAGAAAGGAAAATTCTTAGAACGTTAAAAAAAAGAATTGCAGGTGTTTCAAAGTGACTGAAAAGGAAGTTTGTACAAATGTTTGGCCAGTCTTTATTTATTGATATCTTCTTTATAGTCTAATAAAAGAATTAAGAAGTTGTCCACATAGAATTAAGAATCAGTCCACATAGATGGTAATTTACTAGGTTTAGGAACAAACATGGAAAAACAGTAAAATTGCAAAATCAAAAGTACATAGTAAAAATGCAATTACTAATACTGTTTTGAAGATTCTACATAGGACATTATCTACAACTCAAACACTCTGCACAGAATGCATTTGTTACTAGGCAACCATCCAGTTAAGTAATTTCATAAATGAGTTTTACTCTGCTTCCAATGAACCCTGAAAATACTGTGATCTCCAGTCCTCCATTTAGAACATATTTAAAAATCTGGAGGTACTGAAAAAATGTAACCATGCAAAAAGCACTATTAGAAGCCATATTATTTTCCCTCAGCTAAATATTAAGTATGTAATCCTTTGCCTTAAGAAATGACATTTTGAATACAGTTATTAAGAGATTTCTATGCCCTGCACAGTGCTGTGTCAGTTTTTCTTGAATGACAGAATGCCTTTTCATGCTATGTTTACCATTTTGTTCCCAAACTAAGAAACAAAAAGAAATAGAAGCCCCTCTACAAATCAGTTTAACTGCTTTACCATATTGTGAAAGAATATAAAACCTATGACAGTCACTATTACCTTTTAAACTCCAGGGATATATCACAAAAATGGAAAAATGTTCACATATCATTAATAGAAAATGACATGCAGAATGATTTCCTGACATCACTTCCATGCAAAGTAATAGAAAACCTTCAGAAGATTATTACAAATATCTGATAGATAACATTTTCCAAACAAATGGGAGATTTGGTTTTGTTTCAAAGAAGTATGTTGTTTTAAAAAAGTCACTCTTACACAACTACAAGCTTGCCAGAAAAGATAACAAGATAGATCTAGACTCATGTAAGGCATTAGACATATGGCTACATACCATACTGTTTAAAAATAACATTGCAGAATAGCAAGAAAACATGTATCACAAGCTGATAAACTGACAGATCTTAAAGAGAATGTATAACTGAAAAACAGCAATTAAAAAGGGATGCCTCTAATTGCTTTCTAAGCCCAACTCTATTAAATAATTTTGTCCATGATATGCAGTAAATAAAAAATAATTGGTGACATGAAGAGCAGGTGATTGGCAGAATTAATATAAGTGATATATGTGTCAGCCATACAGATAAATCTAGGTTGACAGTCCCATTCAAACTAAATTTCTTTTAATTTAGCTCATTCTAAAACAGGTCACAGCTGCAAAATGAGACACCATTCTCAAGAAACATTCTTATAGCAACAAGGAAATCCTGCAGCAACTCTAAAGAGATCTGTCTGAGGACTTAATGAACAAGCATCTGAATGCAAGCTCTGAAGATGATGTGTTAGCAAATTAAGTACATGCAATTCTTAAAAGTATAAAAAGGACAGAACTGAGTAAAAGCAGGAAAATGCTATACCTCTGTATAAGCCACAACCAAAAGTAACACAGAAGTTCTATACCAAGTTTTGTTGACATGTTTTAAAAATACAATCATGAATATAAGAAAGTTAATCGAAGAGTCCCACAACACAGTAGTTGGAAACAAAAAAATTATTGTAGAAGGTTTCAGTAAGGTTGTTTGGTTTGTCTTGTAATAGAAGATGCTGAGAAACGTGATTAGCCTAAGGAAGGAACATTAAAGAGAAGGAAGACTAACAGCAGTCACTCAAGATGAGAAATGAAGAACCGAATGAAATGCCAATGTCATTCTAGTCTCAAAAGACACATATAGGAACTGCAGTGGGCTACCATTAGACACCAGATATATAGATCTAATCAGTTTTTTAGGTCATTAGCTATCAGCCTTGCATTTTTTTTTTTGTTCTTCTTCGAACTCCTCAGATTTTCTTAACCAGGAATGCCATTCCAAGTACATAAGAATTCCTAATTTGATCACAGTTAGGCACTTGGATTTGGGTAAGAAACCTCTGAACTTGTTTGCTTCTGACTTCTAGTAAAGATGTAAAAGAGGGAAACAAAGGGACAAAAAAAATGAGGTAAAGGAGACAATGAAGAACTAGAGATATTGCTAATGCATTTAGAGCAAGGAAAACTACATGACGGCTGAGAGGGAAACTTTCTTTAACAAGGTGTAATGAGGAAAGAAAGCTCAGAAAGGAAACATGAGAACTAGGGGAAGGAGAACTCCTCCACCATCTCATGGTCTCTGCAGTCAAGTCTGCCTTTGATATTCACATCCGCAATAAGCCCCTCCTTGTTGGTGAGAGTGAGGTACATCAGAGCACCTCTTCTCCTTGGCTCCTCCATCACCTGGAGGAGAAAGTTCTCATCAATGCTCTCTAGGAACCTCCTGGATTGTTTTCCCTGCTGTGTTGTCCCACCTATTATTTAGGGAGCAACTTTGTTGATCTAATATGAAAAACATAAAGCAATTGAAATTTCAATATTTCAGGGTCCAAGATGGAAGCTTCAGTTCTTTTACTATGTTTTTTCTTTAATTAATCATTCACATAGTTGACAGAAGGTATCAAAACTCACATATCACTCAAGTGCAATATTCAGTATGCTTTTTCTTGAAAAAATATCTATAAGCAGCAAAGAAGTCATCAAAATCTCACAATAATTATGACAAAATAATTCAATGTCCTTTAAAAGTAGTCAGTTTTTTTTCTTTCAAGCTAATACGCTTGGTAGATATTACAGAAGTGCGGAAAGTTTGATTAAAAAGTTTAAGCATTTCAGTTTTACATTTGCATTATGCTTTAGACTAAAACTTTGAACATCAAAGCTACAAATTGGATTCAAAGAAGCTGTTTGATGTTATACCTACAGTATATAACAGAGCTCAAAGCAATTTTCCCACCAAAATGTTTAGCAAAGTCAATTTAAACCACTTGCAAAAACATTCTCTAAAATTCGAAAAGTGCAAACATGCACAAATATGCTGTTCATTCTACTATGAGTAAAATCATCAGCAATTCCAATATATATGCCCCTTCCAGGTTTTAAAAAGACTGGTTCTAAAAAATGCCATAAGTCAAAATGAACATGTTAAAGTCTTAAGTAAGTGGTGTGACTCACTGTTCATCTGGGGGAAGTATAACCATAATTCAAGTATTTTGAGGTACAGGACAGGCCTACTAATGTATCAGGATATTCCTGTTTTGAGAAAATATTTGTGTAGTTGAATTTGTACAGTAGACGGATACAGATGTCAAAGCATTCTTTTCTGGCACACTTGTAGGCCCACGTAGATAGTTGAAAACTAGTTCTTAATGCTCCCCTCCCGCAAAAAAAAAAAACCAAACAACATTGTCTGGTTTTGTGTTTTCCACCATGTAAGCAAAACAGCCCTCACACGCTCTGACCTGAGAGGCAGTTTTTCTGTAAGACAGGATAACAAGCCCTGCAAAATATAAGAGGCACTACATTATACATCCTGACCGATACAGGAATAGTGACATGATCTCATATACAAGCTAGCGAGGTATGATCCAGATGAAACTATAGGTACATGTCATTATTATAGTAGCTATTAATAATTTATTGAAAAGGTTGAAGTAGTATTCAAAGGAATTTATCACAGCCCTGTCCTAGAAGTGACACAGGGAATGACTGTTCCAGGTCAGACCAAAAATCCCTCTGCTTCAATACAGACTCCCAAAGCGGACAAAAGCGACAGTACAGAAACGGGGAAAATGTCAAAGATATTTGCCAGCATAGCCCCTGGTTACTACAGCTCCCAGACTGATCTAGTGACTATTAGTCTGCATTGGATTTTTCTTTGATTTACTTGTCTAATCACTTTCTGAATCTCTCCACTACAAATTAGGAGAAACTATTAATAGTCAATATTTCTGATGTCTTAAACCAGTATACAAATCAGGTAACTGATTTCAGGAATTACTGCAGTAATATAATTGACATAAGGATATTTACACTGATGGTGTCTATATTTTTTTTTTTCTTTTTTAAGAACTGTACAATTATTCTTACCTCTTGTGTGCACAAATACTGAACAAGTATGATGTTTCTACAGGTATCAATGAAAAATATGTTCTAGAACTACTTTCAGATGCTTCATACAGAATCACCAAAGTTAGGAGTACATTCTCCAGGAATGGGCTGAATATCCTGGGTCTAGTTCCCGCTCCAGGGACATTTATGGATTTGTCTCAAAATGTATAAAATTGAACTATGAGGTGGGAAGAGAACAAAAGAAATGTAACTGAATATTTTTACTTTGCAAAATATAATTAAAATATGATTAGATATGATTTTTTTACACTTAAAACAGCTGTAATAGTATTTTCACTAAACTCCAGTGAAATACTTCTGAAATCAGAAAATGCATGTCATCCTTTTTAGTCACCAAATAAAAGTTCCAGTAATTTCATAATTAGCTACAGATGTACACTGCAAACTTCATACATCTGTTCTTGCAGTCTCATGTGCTGTAGTGTAACATTTCAGTGTAATTTCTAAAACTAACCTTCTTATTATTAGTTTCCATATTAAGAAAGTAAAACACTTGTACAGAACATCTCTCGTTTCTTTGACCCCAAGCTCTCTGGGAGGCTTGCAATTCAAAATACTTTTGTCTGGAATTGTTTTCTACTGCATAATTCTAAATATTTCTTGAAGCAGTTTTGTTTTCTGTTTAACTGTGGGGGGTTTTTAGTGCACTTTTATACTGTAAATGTTCCCTCTGTTCAACTACCTTCTTGTAAAGATTCAGTGGTCTCAAAATACTGCCTTCCTTACCAATGTAAAATAAGTGAGGTCTTCAGAAAGGTAGTGAGATAGTTAATTTAAAGATTTGTTTTTTGGTTTTCTTCCCAACTGTTTCACTTAAGGAAGGGTTACAAATGAGTAGCTTCAATTCCAGATAAATTAAACTCCGATGTGGTAGGTAAAACAAACCTTGAAATCCTAGAAGATTAAAGTACCCTAGAGAGCTATTTTTTAAATGAGTGCTGAAGCAAGCTACTGCTATATTACAATAAATGCACTAAGGGTAGGATTTAGTCCCCAAGACATAATTGCCTCAGATTTTACATTCCTGAAGCTACCTGCACAGACTTGACAGAAACAAAAGTATCTATGGGAGATTTGTATCCAAATGAAGCAGAAGTAGGATGTCAAGCTGAATAATGTAGAGCAGATAAAATGGCTCTAGACATCTATTTCAGACAGCTGAAGCCTACCTTACAAGTTGTCATGGTGTGCTTTCCATGCTTCCCCAACCTGACCTTTTCCCATAACTCTGCTCAAGCGAGGACCACCAGTGGTGGTTGTGATGGATGTGTCTGGTTGTGATGGCTGCATCCAGCTCAAAGCAGATTTGAGGGAGACAGATAAGGGTTAATTTATGGCAATGCGCCCACCTGGCCACAGTGCTGGCCAATGTCCGACTCAAGCCAAATTTGGAATAAACTAACACTGCAGTTAGTATGCAAATATGGCTGAGTCAATCATCTTATTCCATGAATAGTGGACAGGCCAGAGCCCTTTGAGCTCTCCTGAACAGCAGCAGGTTGCACACCAGAATCTCCCCTGGAGCAGGGATGCCTCTCGAGGTTACGCCTTGAGGTTGAGAGAATCCTGATCGCGTGAGATAGTCAATAAATGAATCGGGAATATACACACTGAAACTCTGGAATCCTAGCTAAGTGATATAAAGGATTGATTGGACATATATAATCCTTTAGACATAAACCACTGACCAAATCTGAGACTATGTGTGGATCCATCTGCACCAAGACTCCTCTCTGAGAAAGAGTTTAGAACGCCAAGGGGGTCCCTCTCTGAACCTCATGATTCAACAGGAGGGTCTCCCTAACAGTTTTGTCTGACCCTGACCCTGTGTAGTAAACAACCAGGTGTACCTTGACATGGAATCTTGTGAATCCACTGTCACATTTACCATTGATTGCTGTTAACTCAGTGTCATAGATCAATAAAATATATTGTTGCTTCTCTCTTGTGAGCTAAGTGTATCACTCTTTCTGTGACACAAGTCTCACAAAACATCACATTAAAAAATAAACGAGTCTTGCAATCTGACATGAAGACAACAACTGTCATGGTCACTGCTAAAAGCTGAGATTCTTTAGAGTAAAGACACCTAAGGAAAACAAGGTAATCGATTTAAGAAAGAAAACAGAATATCAAACAGGTTAAGCTTTAGTGCCCTTGAGGTGGTCTAAACTTTACAAAGCCCTACTCTCCATAAAAAAAATGTTTTTCCACGTTTAGCTTCTTCTAAGGAATTATTATATTGTTCTTTATACAGAAACTTTACACTTTCTGTACTGGATTAGAGCAGACATTCATTTTATTCAGTTCTTAAAGGAGCTGGAATCAGATGATTCGGAGTCTTAACAAGGTCAGTGTAGCTTTACCAAGAAAAAAGCTAAAAGGCTTTAAACATTTAACAAGCTACAAACAGAGCCATAACAATAACAATTGTGTTTCATTTGTTACAGATTATTTGTATTGGCGTACTTTTGCTTTGCGTGACAAAAAAAGAATGGCATTCTATCCTCTCCTAACCATTATCTATTTATCCTAATTCCACCATTTTTATTCATGCCTAAACTTTTTATTTTTCTTGTAAATGAACATCTTACTATTGAGACCAATCTTATTTATTGCCTAACTTTGAATCACTCTTTTGTAAAAGAACCCACACATTCATCCTTTTCTCCTTTTCCCATTTTAAATCTTGATATTCAGGAAATACCACTAAAGCACAGAAGGAAAAAAAAGGACCAATTACACTAAAATGACACAGTATTATTCTAGCCGTGCTGAAAGTTTTGCCTAGGTTTAAGATGCTACTATTAATTAAAAAAAAAATTCTTCTAGGAAAACTGCTAATTAAAAATCAACATTCTTGATAAGAAAATACTTTCAATTTTGGTTATGTTAAAACATTAACATACTTATATTTTGTTTAAAAATGTTCAATTTTGCTTTTACTTGTACAGTTAATAAATTAATATTAGTAAATCATAAATAAATAGCCCTGTAATAAACTAAGCAGCCTAGGAATCTGATAGTTGATACAATACTGAAGAGAAGGTAGAAGACAAACATTTTTCTTCATTCTTAGTACAGAGTAACTACAAAATAAATTATTATCTGCCTAAACATTTTGATCTCATCTTCTAAGGATTTCTCCTTTTACACTGAAGTCTATCTATTCTGGATCAAAATAAAATTATTTTGCAGATTATTTTGCTCTTACCTGCCGTAAAGTACGTGCTACTATACTTTCAAGCACTGGTCCTCTGTCTTCATGCAACAGGTGAACTTCATCGAGAATCAAGAGTTTTACCAGCTGAGAGAGGGCGACATCACCAACACTTTTTCTTGTCACTACATCCCATTTCTCTGGAGTGGTCACAAGCATCTAGTAGAGCAGAAAAAAAACAAATATTAAGCATACAAAAATTAAAATCCAGATTCAAATTTATAAAAAAAAAAGTATTTTAATATACAGCAGAACAAATGCAATGTGGAACTTAACAAAGCTATCTTATGTTTTACCTACTTTATATATGAGCAGTTTGCTGCATCTACATGTGCTGGATGGTGATTAGTAGGATTCAGTACAGAAAACCATGTGGAAATATCAGCTAATATCTTCAAACTACTGTGCATCATATGTATACATTTTCCATATTACGATAATTAAGCAGCTATCCAGAATCAGCTCCTTATATAATCTTGTGAATCATTTAACATATGTGTCCCACTAAAAATTATCTGTGATAAAGTATTTCTGTCCGTCACCATAGCACAGTAAGCACCTAAGCCCACCCCTTATATCTAAGCTTGCGCTTTCTCCCTCAGACTTAGTCTCAAGTTGTACATTTAGGTATCTTGATCCTTGCACTAGCAACACAAATTAAATAACTTCCACCAGTCCTAGAAAAGGAAACTTCTAAGCTTTACTGTTTCATGTAGGTATGTCAGTGATAAGTCTAAATTTCTTGTATGCTCTTGCAATGGTTTCTCTTTTTGCATAAATCCCTGTGTAACAGACCATTAAACAAATAAAACTGAGGTACGTTCAATCTCCAATTGCCAGACAATTGTAGTACCCTTCATTTTTCACAATGACAACCTACTCAGCAGTCATCTCATGCGACCTTAAGAAAAGGATTAAAGAAAGTAGCATTTTTGAATTTAAAATCAGACAAAGTCATTACTCTAAAAGAAAGCATCTCACTCCTCCCCCAGAAAATTCTCAGCAGCTGGTTCAAAACCAAATAGAAACACAAATTTCTCATACACCATTCAACAAAAATTATTTCTTATTTAAGTGTCAACTGCTATGTATAAAACTGCCATAGAAGTGAATCTCGTCCACTGAAATTCAGTAGTAACTTGCCTGCAAGTTATGACTCTGGTTTAAGGGCAATTATCTTTCGCCACTTCATAACAAATCTAATTAATCACTGTGTAGCAAAGCTTGAGGTTTCTGGGACAGGCACAAAACTTATCTTACAGTCTCACTTATTTAACAAAAAAGAACTTAGAACTATTAAAATAAAGGTTACTCTGTAACTTTGCAGAAATAAAAGGAAAAATTCAGATTCTGTTGTCCCAAAATAAAAGCTTAGATATTGGACAAATCTTATTCAGGTGATATCTAGAGCAAAATGAATGCTCTAATGAGTAAAAGAAGACAAGGATTGTTTATCTTGATTGAAATGAAACTTTAAAAAAAAATAAACTATCAATTATTGAAAGATATTAAGAAATAGCAAAATGAGGAGACTTCTAACAGCTCTGATAAATAGGCATTATACTAAAAGAAAACACAGCCCAGTAATTATGAACCTGAAAGTGGCTCATGAGTATAAATAAGCTTATCAACTTGAGACAGGATCTAGAGAACAGGACACTTTAAAAAAAATTCTACTGACACTCACCAAATTCCAGTCAACAATCTTAGATTACCTTATCCTATAAGAGGATATACATGACAAATGTATATCATGATTAGAAAACTAGGTTTTTGATAGAGCTTTGAAAAAAGGAATTCTAAACTGCAAGAACTTCCTACTTCTATCAGTATAAGTTTATTTGACAAAGTATCTTTAACTAAACTGCCAATTTCCTCCCCCTCCAAGCACGTGGATTAGTTTATTCTGACAGATTTCGATCTGAAGATTATTTTAATACAAATTTTAGCATCAAGACCTTTGACTCTTAGAGCAATATTACATCTATATTTTTCCTCTCAATAAATATTTTTCTGTAATTCTACTTAAAGAAAAAAGAGCGAACAATTATAAATAAATTTTAACATTTAGTATTTGATGAACCCATGCTTCACATCACAAATAAGGACTGAGTCTACAGCCAGGAAAACATGCATCTGATCCCTGTCAGTTATTTCATCATAACCACATTTTATGGTTGGGCATTCTCTTAAATTTAGATGTTCAGAAATAAAACAGTAAGACTACACACTTGTAGATGCTAAGGCTTCTATAGCAAATATAATACTGGTAAGTCCCTACAAAAGCTTAGGCACACAACACTTGGTTTTGTCTAATCAGCAGTTGCTGCATTGTAAGCAGTCATGGTAGAAAGCTACAGAACCCCACAAATTAAAAGAGCTGACCAGATACCATCAGTATCTGATTTCAAATTTGACCAGGTAACATAAACCAAACAGAATATGATTCATGACATTTTCTAAAACAAAATCTTATTATCTGTGAGACCACAATGTACAAACAAGAAAAATGAAGATTGCTCCACTAGATCTCAGACTGACAGAAAAAGAAAACATCAAGACAGTTTAGGGGGACTGCAAATGTGGTGCTGTGAGGTATACAAATGATACACATTAATGTTAGTACCAAAACCAGTTTCTTAACACAGAAATTATAAAATGGAAGGGGTAAAAACACTGAGTAATTATGAATAATGCTTCAGAAGCCTGGCTAAGAAAAACATATGCAGAGTGCTAGCACAGATTTATCATACCTTTCTAAAAATTGCTAGTCTGAATTTCAGCGGGAGCATTTCTTCCCATCAGAACATTCAATTACCTCAACTACCATCAGTATAGTATTAACAGCTTCTGGAAAGCAATTGATTTGCTGTCTCAACGTTTTTGGAACCCAGCTGTACAGACTTCATAGTTCCAGAATCAAGGAATGGTTGAGGTTGGAAGGGACCTCTGGACATCATCTTGCCCAGCTCTCCTGAAGTCTAAGGTTGTGAGCTTGCTTTTTGCCATGTTCCTTCTGCTCAGGACCCTGAACTCCACCATGTCATGGTCACTGCAGTCAAGTCTGCCTTTGATCTTCACATCCCCAACAAGACTCTCCTTGTTGATGAGTATGAGGTACAGCAGAGCACATCTCCTCCTTGGCTCCTCCATCATCTGGAGGAGAAAGTTCTCATCAATGCACCCCAGGAACCTCTTGGATTGCTTACATCCTGCTGGCTGTGTTTCTTTCAAAATATTATAGCAGAAAACACATGCATTTATGAATACTTCTTTCTTCGCTTTATGTCTACAACATATATCCTGAAAATGTTTAATTATTTTCCTCAGAGAAATATTTTTTCCGGTACTGCCTTACAATATTGCTCCAGTCCAACTGTTTTATGATCAGAATATATCAGTGTTTACTAATTACAAAGAAGTACTCTTGAAGAGACTTTCTGATATTACAAAGATGTTCCTGCCCTATAATAATAAAAATTTAACACATGACTCACTAATTCACTAAAATCACTGAGAGAGTGGTGATTTGTGTGGTGTTTCAATGTTTTGTTAAAATATAACTGGGTGTATTTTGTTAGAAAACAGAGGTTTTTCAAATGCTTGTACTCCTACAAAATAGTAGGTGTAAAAATTTATGTCCATAATTTATCAGTTGAACTGTAACACTACTACAGATGCAACTGTTATCACTTTAAAATAAGCCATGTCAACTACAAAAAATTAGCAGCTGTACTTCCACAGAACACTAATTAGCAAGCAGTGAAGAAATATATTTAGCAATGCATATTAAGACCTTAAGGTGTGAAATACTACAAATGCAAGCTACTTAGCTAATTTGCTAACTAAATTGGCAACATTCAGATTGCAAGTTTGCTTTTTTTTTCCCCCCTCATGTCAGTCATGTTATCAGGATATATACTTAAAATGGTATCAATAATTCTTCTGTTCCTGAGTGATGACTGAATATTCATTTTAGCGGTCTTTTACTTTGATTGTCTTTTAAAACAGCAGTGTTATGCAAAGTAATGACCTGAACTAAAAGCTACATGATATACTGTCTCATTCAGTAAGACCAGAGACCTCCATAGAATATCTTGCCAGAAAAAAAATGATTGGTTCCTATATTTATTTTGCAAATACAAATTACAGTTGAGAAAAAAATTCCTCCAAAAAACCTCAAACAAATCAGCTTTGTAGTCTCAAACCATAAATTGAAATCAAGTATATAAAATGCTAATTAAAAATATCAGCTAAAAGAAAATGTTGACTATCAGCAAATGTTAACAAAGCTACAGATTAATTTTTCAATTAAAATAATAAACAAAGTAGCATTATGATTCAGCTCATAATTAGTTTTAAATGCAGTAGTGGCATTTCTTTTTAGAATTAATTTTCAGAGACAATGTATTTTATCCAATTATAAACTCAAAACTCAGACTCAGCAAGAGGATTCTGCTTTCTGTTTGTGGGGCAAGGGAAGGACAGAGCAACCACGTCTTGAAACATCTTTTTAATATTTCCTTTTTTTCTTATTGTTTTTCTTTTTTTTTTTTTTTTTTTACTTCAGTTATCAGCACACTGAGAAGGGTGTTCATTTATATTGCTATTTCACCACTTCACCTCTTTCAGTATTGAAATAGCTAGAAAATAAAGTGTCACATTTGTTTAATGAACTGCAACTCATGCAAGACATTTCAATCTGTTTTTTTGTATTAGGCTATGGCTGAATAGAAGCGGGTTAACTGTCAATATTTTTACTGTCAACTTAAATTTCTCTCCACACATACGAATCTCCTTTTGCAATGCTTCTTGGATTACTATTAGTAACTATTCCACAGCGACTTTTTCTACTAGGGAAAACATGGGTTTATCACAAAGTCCTCTGTCTTAGGTGAGGACTGCTGCCCAATTTCACTTTTATACCAAAAAAAGTTAAAAAAACCCCAAAAAAACCAAAAAAAACACACACACATAAAAAAACCCCTAAACCCAACAAATCTTTCAACACTAAATTACTTAATTTAGCTTTTAGACTAACATATCCCTACATTATTTCACCTAATGTTCAGTTAAGAACTCAAACAAAATAGTCTAATTACTTCACTTTAAAAAATGAAATCAAAAGGGATGACACGAGATGATAATTTCAATGTCCATTTACAAAATTTCAACTGTGAAAATGCATTTTTCTATAATTGCATGATTTACTACTTTTTGTCAGTTTCTTTTCAGTCCACTTAGAAGCCAGATTTCATGGTAAGAGGAATTCACATCTTCACTGTACTTTCAGAAGTTGAAAAGTGCTGATTTCGCTGTTGTGGTTTTTCTTAGTCTGAGAAGGCTATTGGTATCACTGAAATCAAATGATCTTCCATTGATTTCTTAGAGTCTAACAGTAATTTTTAGCAGTTGGCACAGTCTGCACGTTTGCCTTTTCAACAGCTCACCTGCAATCCTTTGAATGTTTCTGCTGCATTAAGTTCTGACAATCATGTCTTGCACATGACTAATATCTGATTTCTGCTTGAATAATTCGTGCACACACTCCAAGGTTAGTAAAACTACAGTAATTGCCCCAAATTCATACTCCCACAGGTCCAAACCACATACAAAAATATTTCAGGAAAAAACCTACATAAAATATTTAGTTATAACGTTTCACACTACACTGCTTTTAAGTTCTTCAAGATCATTTTGGAGAACAGTTTTCCCCTCTTTAGCCACTTCAGTCTCCAAGTATGTCTGACCTTTTGTCCCTTTCAAGATATACAACAACAAATCAAAACTCAGAAAAAACAAACAAACAAACAAACAAAAAACTAAACAAAACCAACCTCACAGATAACCTTCTAGTGACTATGATTTCCAGAAAACAATTAGAAAGACCTAGGTCATTCTTCCTATCTGTCAGACATTGCTAAACTGGAACAAGTTGACCTGGATCTCAGGTTAAACATCAACTGGGACGATAGAAAGGAACTGGTGTTCCATTTTTGTTTTGGACAACAGTTGGTTGTAAACCATCAGATTAGTAAATTAAATTCTCCCTGCCCTGTTATCTCAAAAGTAGATTCTCAAAATACTCTACCTTACCTATGTTCAAACCTTTCTGGAAGGTAAGGCATCATAAATAAAGTAGTATATGGCGAATTTTAAACATGCTCTCATTTATGTTTTTGCTTTAGCAGACCTGATAATAACCTAAATCTTGAGACTGACAATGGGTTTGTATAAGTTAGCATATTGTGACTGAGTAAACACCCTACATGCCAAATCACACCTTTGGCAATTTGTCTTCAATCAGATTTTTGTAAGTTTTTATTCCTGATGCACATGATAAAAAGAATTCAACTATTATTTATACACAAGACTTTTGAATGAATTGATGAGATGATCACAAAGGAGAGAAATTGTTAAATTTCTGATAGCAGAGATTTTATGGATATTCCTGAGAATAAAAATGAAACATGTCCAAAAAACTGCAGGAACAGAAGAGTGAAAACTAGTCTGCTGTAATCAGCCCCATTCAGAAAGCAGATCTTGCCACCAGCGAGCTGTTCAATAAAATAATTTTCAGAAAATGAATACGAGTGAAGGCTTTTGTGGAACTACAAAATTGGTATCAACCATTAGATTTTAAGTCCAAATAAAGAATTGCCAAACCTATAGGCACTAGAATTAGCCAGTAAAACAAACCCAGTGGATTAACTGAATTGAATTGATGAATTAAAAGCTCTGAGTAGAGAAGTAACAAAGATGGCAAAAGGTGTAGGGAATTCTGATGGAACACTACAAAGGATGCACATAACAAAATCTTTTGAGAAAATCTCTTAAAACTGCACAAATAGAGCAGTTGCTCCACCTCCCACATACTTAACTCATCTTCAGCTTAACATTAACTTCTGTGTTTAATTTTCCTGCTGTGTTCACAAATGAGTTATGAGAAGTAATTCTTTATAGAGTGTTTCCCAGAATCATGGTACCCTAAAATGTTTGAGGGTTTTTTTGTGTGTACGGTGTTTTTTTGTTGTTGTTGTTGTTGTTGTTGCCTGTTGGTTTCGTTTGTTTCAACAGGCTCCTGCAAAGATGATTAAGGGAGTGGAGCACCTCCCTTATGAAGAAAGGCTGAGGGAGCTGGGTCTCTTTAGTTTGGAGAAGAGGAGACTAAGGGGGGACCTTATTAATGTTTATAAATATATAAAGGGTGAGTGCCATGAGGATGGAGCCAGGCTCTTCTCAGTGGCAAACAATGATAGGACAAGGGGTAATGGGATCAAGCTGGAACACAAGAGGTTCTGCTTAAATTTGAGAAAAAACTTCTTCTCAGTGAGGGTGACAGGACACTGGAACAGGCTGCCCAGGGAGGTTGTGGAGTCTCCTTCTCTGGAGACATTCAAAACCTGCCTGGACATGTTCCTGTGCGACCTCACCTAGGCGTTCCTGCTCCAGCAGGGGGATTGGACTAGATGATCTTTTGAGGTCCCTTCCAATCCCAAACATACTGTGATACTGTGATACTGTGATACTGTGAAACTTTAGGGCAAAAATTGTTAGAGATGACAAGCTGGTGTGCAATGGCATGTAGAAGTTTTCAGAGAAGGTGGGGAAGATATATTTTTGGAGAATTTTTCAGAGAAGCAGCAAATACTGGTCATCAGGAATCGCAATCACTATGAACAGTGGTCAATTTTAACACTAGGCTTTACCATTACTTAGAAGAACCAACCTCAGCAACAGACTTAATTCTCATCTATACAGGAACAGATAAGCACCCTGCTATGGTACACGAAGTTTTTCTACTACAACACAGCTATAGCTCACCATAGATTCCATAAAATCATCATCCTGTATGGCTATGAGTACCTTACTACACAGGTTCTTATACTGCACTGATAAATGCAGTATGCACGTCCTTTCTAGTAAACTATTACATTAATATTCTCTATCATTTGTTTATCCCCATGCATAAGCACATGGTATTTTAATATGTCTTTACATAGCTTTCTATGACACAAAAGGTGGAAAAGTACCTTGTACTTTGTCTGAACAGTGCTGATAATTCTAAGTATCAGCACTATTCCAGAAATAAGCCTGCACACTGCCACACTGTAAGCAGAGGAGCAGCAGTATGAACTAACATGCAGTTTCAGTGACTCTCCTTAACATAAGATGTAAACATGTATGCCTTTATTATATCAGAACTGTACATACAATGCTACATAAACATACTTTCAAACATTCGATCTGTAAGTTTGAATTCATATTATTGTATAAAGTGGGCATTAATATCTTTCATTCTTTCTAGAAAAAAACTGCAGAATAAACCTCAAGATTATGATCAACAAACCCAGAAGCCTCCACATAAGGAAAATACTGTGTATGTCAAACGATCACAATAATAAAACTTGTTTGTTATGGGAAGTTTCCAAATGGAAATTATTTTCTCAAAGCTGGATCAAGATCCACAAACAGTTCATGTCATCGGAAAGTGCTACTTTCTCTTTGCTTTGAAATCATTAGAATAGCTGCTAAATAAACAGCAATTACTCTGTTTATAGACAGTTACCTCTCTCTGTGAAGTTAACAACATTAGTTCTCCAAACATTGATTAAATCAACAGGAAATTCACGTTTCCACTGTCATTTAATTATTTATTTACCTTACCCTCTTAACAGCCATTTCTTTTTCATTTTGCATTAACACATCTTCGTACCTTTCCCACTTTCTATTAAGCAACCCTCTTAATATTTCAGTATCCTTAGGAACGGAGAAACAAAACCAAATCTTGTAAAATCTACCCAATGCCTATGGCTATGTGAGCATCTGTCCTCTCAAGGCTACCTCCTGTGCTCCTCCTGTGCAATGACCTGAGATGCTCATTTTGTTACACTTTTTGTTGTTAGCACA
Organism: Columba livia; assembly: GCF_036013475.1. Lineage (NCBI taxonomy): Eukaryota > Metazoa > Chordata > Aves > Columbiformes > Columbidae > Columba > Columba livia. Next base: position 44,014,672 of record NC_088604.1, read on the forward strand.
AAAATTTCTAATTGAAGATACTGCAGCCAAAGCTAAGGAAACACAAAAAGACTGAAACAGCTAAAATACGGCCTTGAAATAACTGAAATACATATTTCTCCATTGGAAAATGTATGTTAGGTATTTTAGAAATTTGCCTTTTAACAACATAAAACAATTATTAGATTGAACAGAAAATATTCAATCATTTGCAGATTAAAAAGAATTATTTTACTGAAATTAAATGTGATGAAATAAAGCACCATTACAAATATGGGAATTCAGTAAACTTACAAATAGGAGTATTTTCTGAAGTGCCTTGATAAGGTGTATATATAGTTAAAGAAAAGCATATTTTATGTATGAAATACAAGCTCTAAGGACCCAAAAGCATCAGAAAGCATGGAACCAGCCTCCTTCTACGTTAGTGCCTGTAGCAAGTTTGTTTCTACCACAGTGATTCATCATGGACAGAGAGCAATAAAGAATTCTGATCTAGCCACTCCTGCTTTCTTGTCAATATTCGAAGATGCTCTGTCAAAGATCTACTTCTGCAGATTTCAATTGATCTTTATTGTTCTCACTTTGTTACTGGTCTCTCTTCCTCTCCCGCTTCTTTACACACATCTATAATTTCCCCTTACCATGCTTGAAAACAGCATTTAAGAATATGTGTCTGATCCTAGAGGGAGCTTTGCCCAGTCACAGCCAGCACTTCCCCATCTGCTGACAGCTTTTTGGCAAAGGGGCATGAGTAAACTACACAGTTTACGCTAGTTGCACTAAAACTATTTATCTTGGTGCTTTGTTCCAGCAGAAAATTCACTGCAAGAGCTTTACCTGTGCAGAACTGGAGACACAGAAAACTGCACCCAACTACACACGTCCACCCCAGAGCAGCCTCTCATCGGAATGCAGAATATTCTGCAATTCTATAGGGAGAGCTGCTATGCTGGGGCTTTGTACAATTTGGAAATATTTCACTTCTAATCAGTGGTACTTTGGAGCTTCTCACAAACTTTAATATTAGATACCTGATATCACACCCCACAAGGGACACTTTACCACTTCGGCACTCTGAGGGAAACCTCCATCAAAACTTGTTACAGGAGCAGCAGCCTGCAAGTCACTTACATAATGCTGGTTTTATTCCTTTTTTATTGCACTCTTCCTCTGTATGATTTATTCAAGCATTTCACAAAACCTCATGTGAGCTGGAGCTCAGGCAGGGAGTGGAATAAACATATAGAAAGTAAAACAGAGGGCAGCAATTCAAAACAATTTGAGGTAGGAAGCTAGGAAATAATCAATAATGAATATAAATATTTTGTTTTTCATAAATCAGAGACAACCATCTGATGCTGTGTTTTATACAGTTAAAACAGAATTACGTCTCTAGTAAAGCAGATTCTTCACAGTACAACAATACGCAGTTGAGCAGTATGCCCATTTGCATGAACACATGATGTTATACCAAATCTTAACATGTATTTACAGGCTAAAGTAATGCAACACACGATCACGTATACATATATATAAAACGTATTTTAGAAGCATTCGATAATAAGACCATACTTACAAAAATATCTACATAAAAGATTGAGTTTTTCATGTTAGAAAGACTTACAGAGGTGCATTATATTGATGCATTTTAGCAGCAATCAGTAAGCCCCCAAAGCTAACACCAGTAATCAATCAACAATAGGTCCAGAAATCAACAAGGGCACAACAAAAATTTTAACAGCTGTCACTCATAACTCAATAAAATGGCAAATGATTTTTTTAACAGAAGCAATGTAACTTTGTTTACCATGTTTTATTTAATTACATATATATATGTGTACTATATATTTTATTTTATAGATATATTATATATATTTAATTATTATTTTATTATTTTATAATTTCATCCTAGGAACTCATATACTTACAGATGATTTAGTTCCTTTAGAGAACCCAGCTTAGTCCACCTAATGAAAAGGCAACTGATTTGGAGTATATTAGCACACCTCCTTAGCAAAGCAAGATACTTCAGACACATCTCATATGTATTGTTGACCTGATTTTATTCAATATTATTTTATTTGTTGTATACTCAGTTTCACAGTTATGATTAATAGATGTAAGTTAATACATTAAGATTTAAAATTTTATGCTTTCAGTACAGTCCTGAATGTCCCAGCGATTAAAAAATATATAAGCTCCAACACTACTTTTAAACCTCAACAGAATGGACTCCCAGAGAGTCTAAATAAACTGGAATTAAAGCCAGTACAACCAGTCAGGCTGATGAACTGGATAGAGGAATTCCTCTTTGTTGCTGCTGTGAAAGCACTGAAGTCTTTTATATTTTTATGAAAAGAATACAAAGCTTTACATGTGGAGTAGATACATAAATCTGAGGAGAAACTATGGAAAACAATATACTTTAAGATCACAATAAGTCTACTGAGAAGTAATATGATAAGAGCACCTGCTCTCCGTATTTTTTTCTAGGAAATAAAGAGTCTGTTTGGAGTCAGTACAGACCTTATATTAACAAAAATAGTGAGGAAGAACAGCTTGCATGCTTCGTAAAATTCAGCTCTTACATTGTAAAATATATAATTAGCCACTCAGCCTTCAAGTTTAAATAACGATCTAAACGGAGTTTGATCCAGAACATTACCCTCTTTTCCTCTTCGCTGTTAATCAGTTCACTAATTATAGTGATACTAACCTCTGATATACTACTGTCAGGTCTGATTGATGCCAATAGCTTCCTTAATCAGATCTGACAACTTTCGGCAAAAGCCTGTCTCCTGAGACACTGCATCCAGCCTGCTTCTTTTCAAGTCTTCCCAGTGTTATTTTGCATTTTCTTTTCCCCCAGCCCCTTTTTCATACCGAACAGAGATACAGTAAAATAACAAAAAAACATGACCGTAGAGTATAATTGTGTATGTTTTTAAACATAATTATAGCAATATCTGGGCTAAAGTTGATAGTTTATTTTCTGACTAAGAATTTACAAGAAAAAACTAACTACATTTTTTGGAAGCACACTGACATTTCTGAGAAACTCAATATTGTTGCTTGGTTGGTGGTTGGTTTGTTTACTTGTTTGTTCGTTTTTCTTTTTTCTCTCAAAGCTGTGAGGAAAAAGGGTTTCAGTTATTCCTCCTCTGTTCTACAGGGAAACTTTAGGCTTGGGTTGCAAAGCTTTGGGAGACAAAGATAAAAGACTACCTCAGCTACCAGTTTTTCCATTATATTTATGCTGACACACTTTTAAGGCTCAGGCCAATGGTCCTATGTTTCTCATTATTAACTGTAAAATGTTTAGAATAACTTTTCATGGCATAATTATAATATTTTATTTATTTATTTATTTATATTTTAAGATTAGCCAGAGTAGGGGAAGAGAGTCTGTGTTCCTTTTCCTGTTACTTGAAAAAAAAAATCAGTGATCAAATACCTACTCTCTGGAAAAGAGAGAGAACTTTTTTTCCTAAAAACTGAGAAGTGAGGAACTTTCTTCAAGAAGCCCTTGTTCCTGATCAGTTCTCTGCCCCTGTTCTGCTCCTGTAAAGCATTACACGGGACATGGGTTAACCCAGTATTATGTGAAAATTGACCAGGTTGCAACAGTGACATTTTGTTCCAAATGTATCCTTTTAAACACAGCTTTACTCAAGAGATTTGTTTTCTTCCAGAGATTTGTATGAAAGCAGATGAAAGTAATTTTTTTTCTTAAACCTTTTTTTTCAAGAATCAATGCAAATCACTGACTTAGAGGCATACTAAGTGTAAGCTGAAGAAAAGTTTCTTGGTTCACCTGGGACGCTGATGTTAAAAAGATACTGCATGAATAGTCAATTTTTTAACAAATGTTCACCAAATGACAACCCAAACACCACCTCATTTGCTTTCATGCAAATGCAATTTCATGAAATTTGCTTCCAACTCTACACTCCAGAGAAGATTATGTATGCTAATATTAATGATAACCAGTGGTGAAGGTGATTGCAACACACCTAGAGTATGATTGCCAGATTTATGTTGTTCAGTTAACTAAAAACTGGGACACATTTTGGAGTTCAGCAGGATGGTTTAAGCACTGGGAGGAAATACCAACAGTTCACTGTTGCAATGAAATTCTCAAACCAAATGGTGTTCCAATAGGAGTCTGTACACCTCAATACTATTGCATATAGCCATTAGTGATCCTAGTGACAGACTAAAGATTATAATCATTAAACTTTCAATGGATATTATGCTGCAAAGAGCTGTAAATGCATTGGAAGAATAAGTAAGAATTTAAAAATGCCTTAATAAGTTAAAGAACAGATGCATTAATGGATTAAAGTCAGTAATACAATCATAAGAATCTACACTGAGGATGAGATTCATCTTGCCTATTTTACCTGCTAATTTAGGAATTCACCATCTAAACTAGTTGTGCAGGTTCCGTCTAGCTGTTTAATTTCATCCGTCTTAGTATGAATAGGTCTTAGAATTTTTTTGTCTGTACTGTTCTCCCTGCAAGTCTGCACAACCAGTTTGGACTAGTTGCCTAACTTTTACATGGTTAAAGCTAAAATAGATTAACCTGATGCTCAGGAACTACTATCTCAACAAATTCAGGATACAAAACAACTGGCAAGACAGTAGTTGAACAGCAAGAAGAGAAAGAGCAGATCAGTCTGCACGGGAACCAAAAATGCTATGCTGTTGCAAAAAATGAAACCTTGGAACAGAAATGCTGTTATTTGGACATGCTAAATAAACCTTGCACTCTGCTCAGCAGCAGCATGACCTTGGGGCAATACATTATGTTTTGGGCAACTTAATTCAAGAAGAGCAAACCAACTGAGAGTCCAGAAGTGAAAAATGAGAATGACTGAACATAAATGAAGCATGACCTTTAAGAAAAGTTTAAATGAATTGATGCTTAGGCTAAACAAACATGACTGAACAGAGATAACTACAACGACAAGAGTCCTCAAAAAGCAAACAGCAGTGGTTGGGGAAGACAGTCATTCAGATAAGGAAAGTGGTAATAAATTTTGAGTAGGATTTATATTGAAAATACGTTTCTGTGAAAAATAAAAACCCCCCTTCTAACAGTGAAGACAGATAACCCCTGAAGGAGATTCACCAGGAAGTTTAGGAAAGCTCCATGTTCAGGGCATTGGAAGATCAAATTAGGCCAATATTTATCAACAGTGGAATATTTGTATTACATCTGTTTTCACAGAAGGACAAATTAGATTAATTCTCATAGTATTTTGTACAGTTTTAAGAGCAGCTTAGTGTAAATAAATGCAATTAATATTGCATTCACACCACGGCAAATGTCCTCAAAACTTCAATCAAAAAAATATTTAAAATGTCAATTCTAAGAAATATATATAACGTATATACTAAATAATATATTCTAATTATACTCTATATTAATAATTTCATATGATAGTAATACAGACTTTGCTAATACTATATGCGATAATATATACTATTACATGCTTTATGCTAATAAAATACTTTTATTATTATACGGACATATGTACTCTAATTCTATTGTAAATTAGAGAATATTTCAATATAGTTATTATATGTGAAATCACTCTTTAGTATCAAAGATTCTTTAAACAATTTTGTAATGTAGTATAGAAAAGTCTGTACTTTTGAATGCAGTCAAATTTAGCAAGATTATCTGCAATATTTTCAAGTACGACTATGAAGCATAATGTGTTTTTTTTTGTTTGACAAATAGTCATAATAAACGCTAAACAACCTAAAATGTTCTGTAACGTGCAAAACGACAACTCAGAGGACATAAATTTTAAATTGCTCTGATGCTGTTTCATAATTTACTCGTATTTTCAACTGACCAGAAGCAGTTAAACTTGAAAAAGAGCCAAAAGAGGCAAACATTCCCCAAGCAACCTGTCCTCAACTCTAGTCAAATAAAGCTATCTTTTTGCAGAGGAATATTCACTCAGCAGGCACAGATGTTATTCTGCAATTTTTACATCTAAATCAAAGATAATTGGACTTCTGAGTACCTTTAAATTGTACTCCCGGAGAAGGGTCTAACTTAATGCATCATTTGCATTAACTATAAAAGACTGCTGTTTTATCCTGTAAAATTTACTGTGCTTAAAAAAGTATTTGGAAGTGCAAAACAGTTACTCAGTAATTTTACAGACACGTAGATACCTTTTGCACACAACCTTTTTAGCTATAAAGACCATTAAAGCCAACAAAATAAATCATTCTTCCAACTTCTTAATAGATAAAATATTAATGATAATAGACAGTCTTGACATTTATATTCCTACAAGTTTTACTGAATATTACATCCTCAGTGCCAAAAAGTCTCAGAGACAAAAACTTACAATAATATGTTATTTGGTGTTTTTAATAAATTCATTAATTATTCATATGCAGATGACCATTAGTTCATACCATGAAGTATTTCAATTTCAGATTCTTTGCTATTAATTTAAGAACTCCAGTTGAGGCACTCTTTATCATTTCTTATTAAGATTCATTGTACTTCAGAATTTAACATTCAGACAATATACTTAAAGGATTTTTAGTTGCAATTTTACATATAAAAGTATAAAAACATACTGCCTATTAGTCTCCTATCACTGGAAAAGAAAATCTGAAATTTGCCAAAATGTCATCTGTAATCATTATACGGGAACACTACAACAGGCAAAGTTCCTTGCTCATATTTTATTGATACACGCAGTAAATATCACATAGGCAATTTCATCAAAATATACTAATATTGATTTTCACAGAATCACAGAATGGATAAGGTTGGAAGGGATCTTTGGAAATCTTTCATTCTAAACTCCTGCTCAAAACAGGGTCACCCAGAGGAGTCTGCTCAAGACTGTGTCCAGTCAGGCTTTGAGTATCTCTAAGGTGAAGACTCCCCAATTCTATAGCAAATCTTCCCATGTCTGACCACCCTCACAGGAAAAAAAATCTTATCTTTACAGAGAATTTCCTGTACTGCAGTTTGTGTCCATTGCTTTGTCCTCTCACTGGACACTGCTGAGATCTGGCTCAGTCTTCTTTAGACATGAATACACAGCGTACTTACACACATAGCTCAGATAGATGTGATCATTCTCATAACCAGTCTGAATGATCCCATCTTGCTTTGCCTCTCCTCATGTGTCAGATGTTTCTATGCCTTAATAACGTTCAGGGTTCTTTGCCAGACTTGCTCTAGTATGTCCCCATTCCTCTCATAATGGGGTGCCCAGAACTGGACCCAACACTCCAAACATGTCTAAACAGGGCTGAGCAGAGGGGAAGGATCACCTCTTTTAAGCTGCTGGCAACGCCCTTCTGAATGCCACCCAGACTGAATGCGACATTCTTGGCTTATGTTCCATTATGTCCACCAGAACAACCATATCTTCTCTAGGAAGCTGCTTTCCATCTGATCAGCTCCCTCGCCTGGACTGGTACGTAAGATTGTTCCCCTACTCCTGTGAAGTACATGGCATTTAACTCTGGGATTCCATGAGATCTCTGTTGGCCCATTTCTCCAGCCTGTCAAGGTCCCTCTGAATGACTATAGAAACATCTGATTTGTCACACACTCCTCCCAGTTTTGTACCATCTGCAAACTTGCTGAGGCTATGCTCTGTCTCATCACAGAGGATCACCAAGACCTTTCAAAGGTAATTGAGAACGACTTCACGATGACTTGACCAGCTCTTTCAGGACTTTTGGGTGCATTGACTTTTATTATTATCAGCTTGTTTGCATGTTCCCTAACTTGACTTTCTCCCACCAAGTGTTGTATTTTACTTCTCTGGACTTTCCCATTTCTCAGGGCCCTCAGATTGCTGAAAGCCAGTCCTAACAATAAAGGCCGAAGCAAAGAAGGCATTTAATTAGCTCGGCCTTTTATAGGTGCTTTGTCTTCAGGTCCCCTGCCCATTTAACAGTGGTTTACCCCAGTTTTTCTTTTGCTGTACACCCACAGAAGCCTTTCTTGTTGCTAACATATATTCCTGGTCTTTGGCTCCTGTAACCCTGTCCCTTCATGCTCAAACAGCAACTAAAATCCTCCCAGGCCACCTGCTCCTGCACCCACATGCTTCTTTTCTAGGTTTGCTTTTTGCCCTGAAGGCCTCCTGCCACTCTTGTTTTGACTTCCCGCTCATCAGGATAAACCACTCTTGAGCTTGGAGGTATCAACTAGGAATAAGAAGTTGATGAATTGCTGGAGACTCTTGAAGTGTGAAAGCCTTTGAGTTTTCCATCTAGATTAAAAAATATTGAGGTAGCTTACTGAACTCATTAGTATCATATTCTCATTAAGTGATTTACAATGGAGTGTGGAAAATATTGCAGTAACTTGCTATTTGATCAGTTTTCAACACCAGACCATTTAAAAAAATAATCCTACATGAAATAATACCCTTACACACAATGCACTTTCTAAAGCACATTAAGTGAAGACTGTAGCTTCTACATAAGAGATTAAAACTCAAGAATTGTGCTGCATGACATAAACACATTAAGCTAACTGAACTTATTACAGCTACAATACTGGATCTACAACATTGGCATATTAGCACACAACTGAATTAAGTCTTTGAAACTTTCCACTACAGTAGGAACTCTCCTCTCTCCCCCTCCCCCCAATACCAAGGTGTCATGGTTTAACCCCAAACAGCAACTAAGCGCCACACAGCTGCTCACTCGCTTCCCGCTGGTGGGATATGGGAGAGAATCAGAAGAATAAAAGTGAGAAAACTCATGGGCTGAGATAAAAAAAAGGTTTAGTAAGTAAAGCAAAAGTTGTGCATGCAAGCAAAGCAAAACAAGGGAATCATTCACTGCGTCCCATCAGCAAGCAGCCATCTCCAGGAAAGCCGGGCTCTGTCACATCTAATGATGACTTAGGAAGACAAATGCCACCACTCTGAACATCTTCCCTTCCTTCTTCTTCCCCCAAAATATACACTGAGCATGACATCATATGGTATGGAATATCCCTTCGGCCAAGTTGGGTCAGCTGTCCTGGCTGCGTCCCCTCTCAGCTTCTTGTGCACCCAGCACTGCATGCAAAGCTGAAAAGTCCTTGCCTGCTTAGCAACAATTAAAACATCAGTGTATTCTAAATACAAAACACAGCACTAAACCAGCTACTAGGAAGAAAATTAACTCTATCCCAGCAAAAACAGGACACAAGGTTACCATATCAATATAACATTTATCTGTTTTGAGAGACATAGAAGTGAATATGACTTGGCAAGTATACAGCTAAATAAGATGGACTGTCTGAAAAACAGTAAAGGAAAATCAAATAAATGGAAGGATTAGGAAAGAAATCTTGTGCTTAGCACTATGCCTTTGACATGAAGAGGTAACCTTTGGTTTTTGATGTCACTATCTAAAGTATTATCTTAAATGACAAAAACACTCTAAAAAAACAGCAAAAAACAAAACTGGTATCTGTGAAGACCCAAGAAACAGGTTTAATCTGTTACTGAATGAAGCCTCAAAATATGACTGAAGAACAGCAGTCAGCAGTTGTCCCTCTTTACATGCACTAAATCTGTACGCTAATGTATTTTAAGAAAAACTTTGGTATTGATAATTTCTGTTGTATTGAAGCATCAGATGCAATATCCAAAGAGTGAACTTTTACATATAAAATTGTTTATTAATTTTTTTCAATGCAAATGCAATACTTTCTACATTTTACTTCATATTCGCTTCTGCAATATTCTACCACAATGAATTGAGATGAATCATTTATAAACAATTAATTTTAACCCCCATAAAAATACATACAGAAAACAAACGTTAATGTCATAAATAATATTCAGCCTAACTTGATTTTAAATAGTAAATGGGCAGAATAGTCTCAATAAACATCTTTTATACACATTAAAGAATTATTTCAATTTTTTTCTAGCAAGCACTTCTTAAAAAGTATTATGAAGGAGATATTTGCAGCTGATTTCATAACAAGAATAAGCAACGAAATTGATTTAAGATATTCACTGGAAAGTCATTAAACCAGATCTTCCCATTTTCAATAAGAAACTTAACTTGTGTGTCTGAGTTTTCTACTTGAAAATATAAGAAACCTACTTGATTCACCTGCAGGTGACACTGTTGGTCTTAGCCACACAACCAAAGAGCAACAGCATTCCTCAATATATTCAGTTGCAGTCTGGATCAATGGGGTATCCAAAACACAATTATTTTTCTTATACTTGTACACTAGTACTTTTAAAGTTCCACTGTAATATCAAACCTCTGCAGAGACAGTGATTAATGCAAGTGTTTCAAGCACTGATATATTAAAACTGAATTTATTCTGATAAACTTTAAATGAAAATATCTGTACTGGAGGGGAGGAAAAAAAAATAAAAAAAGAGAGTATATACTTCTAGCAAGGGCTCTTCACCCAAATTTAATATTTCTATATTTTCATATAAGTGCTAAATTACAATAGCAAAGAGTTATGTAAGTTCATAAAAAAACCCCAACCAACCAACAACAGCAACAAAAAAACAACCCCCAAAAAACCCACAAAAAAAAGACAAAACACACAAAACTTTGGTTCCAAAACAGTTTAGAAAATCTTGTAGGAAATGGAGCTAAGTCAGGCATGAACATAATTGCTTCCAATAAAAGGAAGCCCACAATCAAGAATGCAATTACAAACAAAACCCAATATCTTTTAACTACAGTCCACACAAACCAATTTTTTTCCTGTTGTTCGAAATTAATGTCATTTTATTCGGCATCATTTCTACTACATTTTACTGCTAAAACAAAAATTAACTCCCACCTTCCAACCAGAGATTTTAGCCAAGTGAGTCATACCAAAGAATGCCAGTCAATTACACATTTTATCAGAGCATGTGGCATTTGATTATTAAACACAAAGTAGGTTACTCAAAGGCTGTACTAAAATTCTACAGATTATGCAATAACAGCAAACAAGTAGGTATGTAGCATAATAAACCACAATATCTGCCTATTGAAATAAATTATTTCAAATAAAATGTAAATGAATGCCTCAAAGTAGCTGTTCTAATTTCTGAAGCATGGAAAACTGATTTTAGTAAAATCAAGATGGATTCTGTCATAAATCTAGAAATTAATTTAGGTCACAGGCAGCACCTCCAGTTCCTTATAAAGGAATACTATTTTTTACTCAAACTGCTACTGTTTGATGATGTATAAGTACTTTTTCCCCTCTGGCAAAATCTTAGCTGTCATAGGCACATATATTAATGGGAGAGCAGTAAATCAGAAGGGCTTCCAACAATCCCACTAGGGTACTGGAAGACTGATGCCAAAAAAAAAGGGAAGTAAAATGCTGAAGGCACAAATCGACAAATCGATAGCATCAGCCTGAGAAACCAACGCAGGTGTCCCAGCAACAAAAACAAAAGAAAGAACACAGACAACAGTTCAACAGAGCAACAAGCTTATTAACTGAACCCACTGACATGTTATCCAGAAATATCTTATACAAGCAAACCTTCATTTCTTTCTTAATCATTTCCATTATCAGAGACAACCAGGAGTCCCACATACGAAGTCACACAATTTACTGCCTTTAATTCTGAGGGTTAAAGTATTCAGCCAAAGAATTAACATTACAGGTCCCAAATTGCCTTTCTGCTGTTTAACATGAGGTTTTTTACTTGCTTTGCTGTTTCCCCAAGTTGGTGTAAGGAAGGAAGAAATCCTGGGAAAACCACATACTTCAGAAAAATAGCACCCACGGAAACCTCCTTCCTTGTCTTTACAGGGTGAAGAAGGAGCTCTACAACGCTAACAAGTGGAAAACTTGTTCCTGGGGTGAGCTGGGTGGGCCCAGTGCCATTACAGAAATCTGCCCAACCTGAAAGGGAGAGGGCTCCAACGATTTTCTCCAGTTTCAGATTCTACTCAGTGCAGGCTCATCTAATCCAGATTATGTCTTCCTTTCCCTTACATTTTTCCCTGGTTTAGATCTCTGAAGGGGATACTCTTAGAAAAATGACTAGCTTTTTTTCCTCCTGCTCATCCATCAAAAACACTTTTGGAATTCCACTTTCTTCCTCCTCCAAAAGCCGAGGAGAATGAATTCTGCCCAGCTGTAGACCTGGATGTAACTGGTAACCAGACTACTATCAATTGGGAGTGCACACTGCTTACTGGTGAAGAGACTAACAAGATCAGAACCTTAAAAAGCAGTATTTAAAATCTTTATAGACAATACAGTATGCATTTGCATGTGTACAGAGACACATCCCTTCTGATTTTAATAGTCTTGCTTTCAGAACTAAACACTAAGAAATGCATTTAACATTTATAGAAATACAATTTAAAAAGACAGAAAAAGATATGTAACAGTCTGTGGAGTCCTATCAAGACTCACTGCCTCAAAGAGATCCTGGATAGTGGGTTTTTTAACACATAATTTGCCCTGAAGATAGCATGGGCAATGAAGCAGGGAGCAAGTTTTCATTTTTCAGACTTTAAAGTCACCTGAAATGAAGGAAATCCATATGGAGATGACAGTGTGAAATGGAGACTGGGATAAAGAAATCCTACTGTATAAAAAGATTTTGATATTTCTTGACTTAGTCATTCACTTTAGGAAGCATTTCCATTCTAAATATTTTTGTATATTTTTCCCATTTGAAAGGTAAGTTTTTTACCTCATTTAAAGAAAGAAAGACTCTCTTTTTAAATAGTGCCTAACTTTGAAAATTCAGAAGAAAGGAGATTTTCTTACAGCAAGGTTGTACTACTGAGAAATGTTCTGGAAGTTTTCTCACAGAGGCACGTTCCTTTCTCTTTTTTGTATTAGATTTTGATGTCCTCTTGATAAATTATATCTCCCAGTCCAAATGCTGATCAAAAGAGGATATTATGCTTCTGAAGCTATGGGTATGAATAGAATTCAGCACTACTTTTCATTCTAGACATACCAGAAGAGCTAATATTAACCAGGTAAAACTCTTTTAAAATGAACAACTTGAGAAGGGCTTTTCTCTACCCATGAGCTTTATAACCTCTGGATCACTCCTGATGGCTACTTCATGACAGTTTATCTCCTTATACCAAAAAAAGATTTGTAGATTTTATTGCATCTGCTGCATTCAAATTTTCCAGAGCAAAGAACCACTCTCTTCCTGGAAGGAAACAGAATGTCATCTAAAGTCAGCAGTAATACAGGTCTTTTCAACAACTGCAAGTAAAAGACCACTGGCATGCAACTGGAGGTGAAGGCCCCTTACAGAAGACTAACATCAGAGTAAGCACCTACAGAGATGGACAAAATACATCACAGAAGGAAAAAGAGATTAGACAGTGATGAAGCACCAAGAGATGGGAAAATAAAATAGCATTATCTTGCTCCAAAGGCACTTTAGATTGCACATTCTATGTAATTTTTCTCTGTAAGCACTTCACATAGTTCTCACAAAAAGCTATGGTAATATGAACGGGATAACAGTTGACAATGTCAATCTGAAAAAAAGAAGTACTCTCCTACATTTGATTTCTGTTAAAATACAGGATAGCTCCAGAATTAAATAGGTCTAGTAATAAAAAATAAAACTATCATGTCTAACAATTTAGTGATAATTCTGTCATCCCTATTTTCTTTGCCAATTGCTAAATGCAAAAAAAAACCCAACCCTTTGATTTCAAATACTCTCTCTTCCTTACCACCTCTTCCTAGTTTAAAGTGTCCTAATTTTTAGTTACTCATACACATAGAAGTGCATGCAATGGGTGGGTAATGTTTATTTAAAATACATATGTAAATGAGTAACTACTATACCGAATCACTATCTCATGTACTTACTATATGCATAAGGTTAATTCCTATATATGGATATTCAGCTGCTAACAGTGGGCTTTGTTTATGCACAAAATGGGAAGCACATACAGTAGAAGATCATAGAATACAATCCACTAAAATTAACAAAATTTATGTACTTCCATTTCCATAAGAAAAGTAGCAGGAATCAAGTTCACTATTAGCTTTTACCAAGAAGCTCCTCTACATCTTATTGAAGTGCAGGAAATGGGAAATAAGTGTATCAGAAAAATAAAGGTGTAAGTGAAGCAGAAGGCATCTCAAGTTTACAGTCCTCTTTTGCTTCAAGTAGTTTCAGACTTGATTAGTTTTATATTGCAGATAAGAACTTAAGAAAAAAGCATTATTCCATTTTATTAGTATCAGATTCCAATAGGGAATAGCGCCTTCATGACTTAAGATCAGAGTCTATTGGCTGACAGAATCTATCAGAGTGATCATCCATATTACTCAAAGGTCCTGATGCCATTTGCTATTCTCAGAACTACTTGCCCTATTCAGCTCTGATGCTTTTGTGGTCTCTGATTCACTTCTCACTTCTGCCTTGCCATCACAAGTACAATTAATCAGCTAATCTTCGAGATGTCAAAATACATTCAGTCCTCCATGCTATTTCCTCTTCTCAAGAAAAGCATTCTGTTCAGTAACCAGACAAATGTATTTGACAATGCAAATGCAGCTTACACAAATTCTCTTTTCATTTGCAATACTGGTGTTCCCAAAAACACTATCAGTACTGTTGAATTACTCATGCTATTCAATAAGAATTGCCCTTTTGTTCCAAACTATTCTTATTTCCAGTATAAATAGGTAGCTAAAAAGAAAAATAACCTCCTAATAAAATTTGCAATAAGCTAACAAAACATTTCTCTTGGATTTAAAATATCAAAAGTACAATTTCAATGAAAGCAGTAACTTTAGTAGAAAAAAAATCCAAACCTAAAACTAGATGTGGTGGGTTGACATTGGTGGCTGACAGACCGCCACCCAGCCACTCTCTTGCTTCCCCTCCTCAACTGGAGAGGAGCAGAAAATAAGATGGAAAAGCTTATGGGTCAAGACAAAGACTGGGAGGGCATTTACCAATTACTGTAACAGGCAAAACAGCCTTGGCTTGAGGAAAATGTCCATAAGCCTTTGTCTCTGCTGTCCCTTCCTCACACTTTTCCCCCGTATCACAGTGGGGTCCTTTCCACAGGACGGAGTCCTTCACAAACTGCTCCAACTTGGGTCCTTTCCATGGCCTGCAGGTCCTGCCAGGAGTGTGGGCTCTCCATGAGCCACAGTTTCCTTTAGGGCATCATACACCTGCTGCAGTGTGGGGGCCTCCAAGGGGTGCAAGGTGGTGATCGGTTCCACCATGGCCTCTTCCATAGGCTGCAAGGAAATCTCTGCTCTGCTCCTGGAGCACGTCCTCCTGTCCTTCTGCTCTGGCCTTGCTGTCTGCTGGGTTGTTTCTCACACTTTTTTCCTTACTCCTCTCTCTCTCAACTGCTGTACAGTGGTTTTGCCCTTTCTTAAATACACTTTCCCAGAGGTGCCACCAGCCCAGCTGCTGGGCTGAGCTGTGCCCTGCAGTGGGTCCATTGCAGCATCTGCAGCCCCCCGCTGCCAGCATGGACACCCCAACACCGAGCACAATGTGCTCACAAGGTGATGGAAAGACATTCTGCTTAGTTATTGGTGGGTTTTGGTTTGTTTTTTTGTGTATGTGTTTTTTAGTGGTTGTGTGTGTGTGTGTGTGTGTGTGTGTGTGTGTGTTTGTTTGTTTGTTTTGTTTTAGGTGTGGGTTTTTTTTTTTCCCCTTAATTGAGATCTTGGAAATCATTCACACTTTTAAAGCTGCTCGACATTTTCAGCACTTCTCAAATCTGAATCTTTGAAGGATGGTTTCTTCACAAATTGTTAAGGTAGTTTTTACATAAATGGTGGGCAACATTAAGAAGCAACTCTGAAAGCAATGTGATTTTACCTTACAGAGGCTAAAGAGCAGAAAACAAATATGACAGCTAGCTGCCTGCTTTCTAAATGACAATTCAAGTCAGGTTTAGCAGGACTTTCTTCACCCACTCCTCCTCTTTCTTTTTAAACTGAGCTGCATGGATAAAAATTGTAATCTTTCACTTCATGCCTCCAAGTATTTCACTGACACTGGACAATACAGCAAACAAATTTAAGCTTTCAATTCGATTTATTTGAACACCTTGCAATTTTTCAGAGTTGCAAAATAACAAAAAGTATAAGGAAGGCAGTTAAAAAAAATGGGTATATGAATGCTACTCTAGGATTCCTACTTCCTACCTGTGTTAAGGAGAAATCTTTAGAAGCACTTTATATTGAAAGCAGACTAAGGTCACATACACCATTTGCTTCTGGCACTCCTTTCTTTAATGGGACATGCAATTAATTTTTATAAAATCCATGATGGAAAAAAGATGGAGATATCTGGAGTTCTGCAGAAATCTAAAAGTTTTAGAAAAGTCTGTTTCTCTGAAGGCTGACAGGCCTGTCTTGACAGTCATGCACTTCAGTAAACGTCTTCGTCTACTTTTGTGTACTTGAGGCACTTCAGTACTATGTAAACACTACACAAAATACAATACATTCTAAATTAATAACCTTGCTTTCTGTAAAATCAGTTTCTTGCTCAACAGGAACAATAACAAAAATGGAAATATTTTCCTCTATTAAATAACAATAACAACAACAACAAAAAATCTATATTCCAAGTGTTACAAAAAAAAAGTATTCAATACTTCAGAAGTGGCAGAATTGGGACTATTCACACAATAGTTTGATTCCTTTTCCCAAAATACCTATTTAAAGGACAATAAATTTTCTTCTCCTGCTCTCTCAATCCCTTTAACTCCGAGAATATGAGAAGGAAAGGAAAGAGATATATGGAGGTTTATAGGCTGGGGAAATTAGCCTGCTTTCAAAATTTGACTAAATTTGTTTTCAACTACACTATCACTTTAGTGACACAGGAAGCACTGATAATCTTGCCTTAACACTAAGACATATCTGTAGCAAGCAAGACTCATTAGAGGCAGGCAGGCTTCAAAGCAAAGTAAGAGATGTAGGACCAATAAAATAAGTTTGGCTCATATTTGCAGGTCTGAGGCAGAAAATAAAGCAAAAATATTATAGAAAATTCATTTTTACTTTAAAATATCAGTCCCACTTATATGTCCTTATTTGAATCAGGATGCTAGCTGTTGACAAGGACTGTAGTGTAACACATCTTGTACAAAATTGCTGAGGTATTAGTATAAGGGTGAGGAATATTCACAGTAAATGAAGATGCAATAGTAAAATAACTTTCCTTACAAAGAAAATTAAATATCTTTAACAGGATTATCTTTTTAAAGTTTCTACAAGTGGAAGAAATTTTGATAAATTTTCACTGTACTGTACGAAGGACCTTAATTTGGTTTCATGTTATATATGTACAAAACATTAAAAAGAAATTATCTCCTACATGTTTTTTGGTGGCCAGTACCTTTAAAAGTTCATAACTGTTAAGGCCAGAAGACATTTATGCAAGTCCCAAGAGGCTACCACTGTTTTGCACAAGTTAAGGAATAGCGCTGGCCATCAACTTCACTGTGGCCAGAGCAGGGCGGCCCTTTCAGAATTGGTAGTTACATTATAAATCTATACTTCTCCAATCCCAGTTGTATTCTCCAAACTTTCAAAAGGTAACTATTACTACTATATCTGTTGCAAACACAAGGTCAAAGATAACTGATCTGAAAGCCCACGAGCCAATTTTGCAGTTGTGTTATATCCTTTTCTGGACCATATAAAGCAAAGACTAAGTAGCTATATATATATATATGTATATATTTATGTATATATGCATACTCAAAAAAGTCCATAAATACAGTCATCCAAATAATCCATTGCCTTCTAACAAAACACTTCATCTCAAATGCTAGCCAGCAAAATACACAATTGATTACTTATGAATATTTTCAATTTAAACACCAACATACAAAAACCAACTTACCAAACTATAGATTATGGCTAAAGTATGCTTAATATCATTAGTGGCTTAAGTGATGTCTAAGGAACAGAGTTTCCTAGATAATAGTATGTCGGTATATGAACATGCTTAGATAACAGTAGGTCAGTACACAAACATGCTTCGAATAAAGTATACAGGAAAACTATCTTCTGTCGGGAAATAAGTTTCCTTAGATTGTTTTTTTAATAAGAAAAGAAAGTGAAAAGTTAATGTATCTTTATATAGACTATGAAAAAAAGCTTTAAAAATGTACAATAAACTCTCTGCAAGAACCAGTACAATAGCTAGGGTTATTTGTTTTTGTAACAAGTTTATTTTCTTCTGTTCCCAGATTCACTGAAGCACCTATTTATGTACAAATTATTTGGTAATGAACCCTGTTTGTCTGAAATAGTGAAGCAACATGTCAGATATTTATACTTAGTCCTTTTCACAAAAACATTAAGGGAAATTGTGTCTTTCCCTTTTAACATACATCTCACATGTTACAGCTATGTAAGTAGTAGCTATAGTGTTCACTGCACAAGATGTGAGCAGCAGGTTGGAAGACTGAAGAGCCAATAAAACAATTATTTTTATTTTTAAGGCAATTTGATTGTTGGTAAAATTAGAAGTAACTTTTTTGAAAAGCTTGGCTTCTGAAAGGTGTTGGAACCACAGTACTGTTAATGAATATTCAAAGTATAGTGTGGAACAACATGGAAGTAAAATCATCTCACGTATAACACCATAAAAGTCTGGAGCCACAAGAGACATGGATGCCTTCTGGATGAATAAGAGCAAGTTATTTTTGAAAAACTGTGCTATGGACCTTTTTAATGTCTGGATCTCTCAAAAACATTAAAAATATTTTATTCCATCATAAAAAGAATGCAAATTTAAAGTACTCACTCATTACTTTTTTTTTTTTTTTTAGCTAGCATCTTCACCTTTTAAAAGTATTTGTAGAAAAAGTAATAAAGGCAGACCCCACTATACATTAAGGGTGGATTCCTGAGAGGCAAGACAGTTAGCAATTTGTCAGATACAGCAATTTGTCCTCATCAGAATAAGCATAACAGATGCATGTAATGACTGACAAAACACGTGTATTTAAATACACACAGACAAAGTATGAAGGATGAAGCATGAAGGATGGAAAAGAAGGGGAAAATTATCAGGACTGTCACTGAAGTGCTACTCCTAACTAATACCTGACAATCACCTCACTCCTTACATCTTTCACTGTGACCAATTTGATTCACCTGAAGATGAAAATGAAGATGGTGAAAATGTAACTGCTCAGAATAGAGGCAGAAGACAACTGTCACAGAAGATTTATATCAGGCCTTCAGTTTCCCAGGAGAATCAGCTGGGATCTTTTGAAACAGTGATACAGCGTGAAATGCCTACTCCTGCCTTTTATTCCCCGTACTGCATACACTATCCCTGTGTATTTAAATTATGTGCAGGTACCCACCTGCTATAATGTTAATTCTTACAGGAAAAACGGCTTCACTGTTTAACACAGGGACTTCATCTATTACATTAGTAAAGGCTAGAAAGCAGGGTATTGATTGGCAAAGCAACTCTATAAATAAAAAAGCAACATATATCAGAGTATTCCTGCCTGAGAAATGTATACATTAGAGAAGCTGACAAGTAAAATAAAGTTTTGAAGCAATAATCAATTTAATATAGGGTAAAAGGCAATGAAAGAAATCTGCTAGGATGAGGTGGTTTCAGTGCAAAGTTGATGAAAGAAATCTTATGAGTTTTCACAGGAAACAATGCAAGCAAAGAGCAATAAGCAAGATCCAGAACAAGTGTGTGCCCTTTCCCCAGTTTATAATAAGGCTATATATTTTCTGTGCACTTTGATAAGCCAGGATTAAACAAAGCCCACTGCTGGGCTCCCGAGTCTGCAAGAACAGCAGCAGCAATTGCATCGGTAACTCTTGGATTGGTGTTTTCTCTCCTCTGCACCTCCTACAGTTCTGATTAATCATAAGAAAATACTGGCTAGCCACAACAAACAAAACAAAACAATATTTCACAGTCCCAGAATTTTTGAACTTTATAAATTTTTTTAACCTTTCCAGTGTTTTGAAGAGCAAAGAAGCAAAACTACTGTTGATGCAAAAGCAAAACTGAAATTAATCAATGTTTTAATTGTAGCACCTTTGAAAATCTAGGAGCTAAGTTTCAAGTCACAAACAACATAATAGTTTCCAAATTTGTCCTCTTCTGAAGACCACTTTTCTTCCACCTCCATTACCCCAAAAAGTTTAGGAACTACAAATACACTGCACCTCAGATCAGTGTTTCCATCCTATGAAGTACGTACTAAAATGTAGAAATTCTTAAACAGTATTTGAAATTAATAAAATTCAAAGCAATAAGATGAGTGCATAGCAGGAATAAAAAAGGATTTTAACCTAGGTCCTCCCCTTGTCATTTCTTCTTGATTTTCACACATAAATCTACTTTAGCCTCTTTCCCAAAAGCAAATGAAGAATTATGCTACTAGTGGAATTTTGGACTGAAACAGGAGAGCTTGATGAAGCAGACAGCCTCTCTACACTGAAGTTACTATGTTGTTCTAAATTAACACTTTGTATATAACGAATAATTTCCCATCACTAGTGTAATACAATTTCAACTTTGTAAATAATTTTCCATACACAGTTCTTAATAATGCCTGGGTTTTTTTTTCTTACTTCTTTACTGGATGTAAGCAGTAATGATTTAGCAATTATTTTAAGAATTGCATTGCTAATTAGCAAGAGAAAATAGCACTTTACCATTCTACATTTATTCTGTTCATCAAACTCTTCAGTTACTTTCAGAGCAATCTTTTCCACTGTCACTTCAGTTTTGGCAGTGATTACACATGCTGTCTCACTGTTAAAACTCTGACCTACTTGATTAGTTGCCCTAGCTGAAAAGTATTGTGAAAACAGCAATTTTAAAAGATAATTTGGAAACATTTTCAATTATCAAAAGTCTCTATTGAAAAGTTTTCTATTTTGTAAACCCATATGTTAAGCAGATGCCGTTGTAAAGTAATTCTGATAAAGCACCAGTGATATTGCTGTTACTCATTTATATTGGTTTTGTTATTTAGTGGTTGCCACACCATTGTCACTATACGCATCAATATTTATGCATATATGTCTTCTAATACAGAAGGAAGAACTTTGTAGGTTACTGCAGTGGTTCTCTTTATTATTAATTAGATACAGACATCTTTTCTTGTCAAGTAAAGAGTTTTCTCTAGTCCTATCATAAAAATGTAAAATATATCAAAGCTAAGACTATCAAAACATAACTCATCTGAACCAATAATTACTCCAAGTTACACTTATCAATGTTCATGTCGATAATACAACTAAGTCCTATTCTATCTATTGGACTAGGTAGGAGAAGGAATGGTAATTGTAAGGAACTTTATGTAAGAACAGATACAAAAGTATCTTAATATTTTGGAAAAATATTTCACTGACACAAACAGCATTTGCCTGAAATAAATGTGACCAGAAGCATCTGCTAAAACAGAAAAGTCTACATCTAAGCAGTACTATGGGGCTAAAAAAGCCAATTTTATTAGTATCTATGAATGTTCAAATGTTTAACCTAGCAATGGTCTTATACTTTTCCTCATTTGTCCTTAAAACGGAAAAGTAAGAACAGACATTAACAGGAACCTACAGCTTTATTAACTTTTTTTTTAAATAAAAAAGAAGGTACTACTTTGACATATTTACAACAATGTTTTCACAGCATTTCAAATTTATTTAGAATTTGCCATTTGCAGACCAGACCTTCAACTTTTCAAGGATGATTATTATCAGAGAATGCCCAATCTGAAATTATGAATGTTAGGTTCTTGCAAACACATACACACAATACCTAGTTTGTAATCCTGAAAGGCTGGAGGCACAATCCACTAAGGTCACAAGTTAAAAATCAGGTAAGATTTTATACAGAAGTTATACGGAAGTGGGGTGCCATAGTAGAAAGACTAAATGGGAGAAACCCAAAAGTTAATGAGCCCATTACTGAAGATATTTCACATGTATTAGTGTTTTAATCACATTGAATTCAAAGTCACAGTTTACAATATAACCAGTGTAATTACAGGCTCAGTAATAACACATCAGCTGCTTCATCAATACTTTCACAAAAAGTTTTTAAGAAAAAAGATGAATATACCTATGAAGAGATAGGAATACACACACAGAGAAATTTTAACACATTAAGCATACCTGTGTTCGCAGAATTTCACCTTTTGACAGTTGCATATCACCGGTCAATTCTTTCACAGTAATGCCGAGTGGTTCCAGACGCTTGCTGAAGTAATTTGTCATTTCAGCTGCCAAAGCTTTCATAGGAGCAACATACACAATCTGCACCAAAAGGACACAGGCTTGATAAATGAGCAAACCCCACAGCATCATTTGTTTCATGGCAACCCTTACAAATCACAATTTATTGTGAAATATGATGCCAGGCACTTACAGTGAAAAATCTTAATAGTGATATATGAAAAGTAGTTACCTTTCTTGGATAACTGTGCAGCTGTTTAAAGGACAATGGATTTTTGTTTATACAGCCTCATCACTTTGAAAATTGGTTCTGCATCAAAACTAAACACGTTTTCATAGCTTTTTACTCACATAATAAGATTCTTAGAACACAAATAAGAACAGCTCTAACAGTAATGAAGTAAATCAACATTAGCCTTAGCTTTGACTTGGAAAAGTCTAATACCCTTGAAAACTTCCTGATTTCATATTCCACATATAACAAATAATGGGTTTTACGTTACAACTTAAAAGCTGTTACTTGGTTCATTACATTCCTACCTTAAACTCATCCTTTTTGATAACACCATGCTGGACATGCTGGCGAATTTCATGAAGGATTGTCAGCATGGCAATGTTCGTCTTCCCAGCTCCAGTGGGGGCACAGATCAGCATGTTCTCATTTGTGTTGTAGGCAGTCTCAAAAACTATAGATTGGATTCGGTTTAATCTTTTCATGCCTTTAAAAGCAAGTTGTCCAATCTGTTAAAAAAAACAAACAAACACATATGTTCTGGGTTTTTCATATGTATGTGTGTGTGTGTATACATATATGAATCATCAAAAAAACAAACAAAAACGAACACATGGTAACAAAACTTAGGATACTTGTTGAAATATATTTATTATTCCAAGGTTTTTATTCTGAGGATACCACTCCCGCCCAACCTTCAAATATTGACTACATAAGGAAAACAATATACAGCAGAATAACATCTCTTAAAATTAATTAAAATCTTTAGCTGCATACTACTTCAGCATTTGTTTTCAATCAAGACTGTGACCAAAACTAACGTACAGTAAAACAACAACCTATTGATCATTAAACATCAGTAAAACAGCAATGGTCAGATTAGAAGAATATACATCTTAAAACAGAAGATTACAAACTACAACTACTCAAATGGAAGAAGAGGCAGCAATACACAGGAACTTGCTGAAGAAACAGATGATTTAAAAATTATTTATCATTAATTTTGTGTAATAAAGTTTAATTATGCAAATAGACGCAAAATTCAGTAACAACATTCTCTTTGCTTCTGAGGAAATCCCCATCTTGCACTTGTTAACGTTCAGACCTTTGTCCAAGAATACTTACAATGAACTGCAGGCCCCAAAAGGAACATATAATTTGGATGCACAGTCTCAAATAATCTTAGAGAATGTTTTCAAAAATTAAATTATGTAGCTAATATAGGCAATTATAGTTATTATAGCTTAATGTATGTTTAAATCTTATAAAGTACAAATAATAATTTATAAAAATATATTTTTTTTATTCTCCCTAGTATCTCTGAAAAATGAGATTTTCACCAAGAAAGAATTGCTGTAGCCAGTTACTATTTCTGCATTTGAAGATTCTAAAACATTTGCAGCTGAACAGATCCTTAAGATAAAAACTTAATTTTGTAATAAACTTGCCTTTTGTTAGTTACTTTTCACAGACAGTTAAAAGAGAGTGCAGAACACAGAAATTATTTCATTTCTACATATTTAACTACCTCCACTGCTTCTACAAATAATCATGAAAAGTACCTTACTGATATTTTTTACAATTATCATTTTTACTTTAATTGTAGGACCCCACAAAAGTACAACTCTGAGAGCACATTCTGAAAATGTCCCTTTCCATTATTTTGGGCACTTTAGCTAATTTAAAGTAATTTCCTGTGGTAATAGTTTCTCCAATACTAATAATATTCTTTCCAATTCTAAGCAAATTATGTGACCAGGACTCAATTTATTACTACATCAAGTTATGCAAGCTTCAGAATGAGAGCTTTCTGAGCTATGCAAATCAACTATTTTATTTAACTTTACAATGGGTCAGTAGGTCTATCATTTTGCTGCAGCTTCTTGGTAGTGACCTCATGAGACATGCTGAGATGCAAAGTAAAAATTTAAGTTATTAAATATTAATAAATAATAATAATATTAAATTAATAATACACCATTTTCACAGTACATGACAAAGCTCTAATCTTAGATGTAGAGGCATAACGTACTTAACGACTGGCCAATTGTAGTTTTATTCTAGAGGACCTTAAATATTGAAAAACAACACTCATTGACATAAAAGTCAACGAAAATGCTATGCAATGAACACACTATTTCTTTTTGGAAAATGTTATTTTCAATTTAGCAGTACTTTTGTCTCAGCAAAGCTTTCTGTTTGAAAACTTCTTGTGCAACATTGTAAAAAAAGTTCCATTCAAATAATGGACTGCATAATGGACAGGACTGACACATCTCAAATATACTCAAATATCTGTTCCAAACTCTTTAAGTGTCTTTGGTAGAGGAAAAAAAAAGAAAAAAAAAACAAAAACAAACCTAATCCAAGTACTTCCAGTACTTTTCATCAAGTTTCTTCAATTTTTCAGTGCCTGACTTTCAGGATTACAATAATTTTCACTTTTAATATTCTTCCACAGTTTATTCTGCTTGCAAGATTGTAGGGAGAAAGCTTATTTGTTTTGCACCAGGTTTTGTACACATAATGTTTACTTGGTGTATCCTCTTCAAAACTCATTGCATCTTCAGGAATGAGACTATTACAAAGTATTAATGGGTTTCCTGGAGACCTCCTGATTACCTTAGTGCTTATCAGGGTTCAATCAGCTATTTTTATGGCCTCCTTAGTCATTTTAGGTTTCTAATTTGCCTGTTACTGCATTTTGAGATTTCTTGACAGGTCTTTGAAAATGGTTATATTTTTCCTTTTCCAACTGATAGGTTTTAGAAGCTATTATAAACACCATCAAGTTCACACTGATAAACACTGTTTACAGTTACTATAGAGAGAAAGTTGTGAACACAACTGGTGATTAAAGAGTTGAACTAACAAAACACCACATTGCACAATACGTACATAATTTAAAGAGGCAGTTTTTTAAACAAAAGCAGAAACCCAGTTGTCTAAGTAAAGTCAGGTGCAAGTACCTTCAGTGAAGAACTACAGTAGTTTTTCACTTACATAATTGAACACATGTAGCTTTACACACACAGGTCTTTTTGCAGTCATGTGATTGTTAATGTCCCTAAATAAAATGCATCTTTAAGTGTTTTCTTAAACTACTGCCTCTAGGATTGTATTGTTGCAGCTTCTCTCAATTTTTTAAGTGGGCAGTGTAAGACATATTTTTTCCTCTACCTTTGGAAGAAATGACACCTACTATAGCCCTGGGACACGTAATTGTTAGCATAAATAAATAAATAAATATTTAGATAAATAAAAATAATGTCCCTTCTCTTTTCCTGTTAGAAAGTAGCAATAGCATGGATTAAGACTGATTCGGTAACCAGCAATAAACAAACAGATGTTCCAGAAGCACCACAGAAAGCTGTGTTACGGGTTAGAAAAACAACCAACCTCAGCTTGTTTTCTGGAAAGATGCTAAGGCTACTGAAATGGGAACATTAAGAATAGAATAAAGAGTAATAAAAAAATAAAACCTATAAAAGACTGGTTAAAAAGTAAAAGTATTTTAAAAATAATGGTATCCTGACTAGACTCTAGACTTTCATTCAACACATTAATTCACTTTCAAGCAACTCAAAAAGGTGGACACTGACATATCAATAAACAGTCACAATCACAATGCACAGTCAGTATATAAAGTTCATTGAAAGGTGGCTGTGCAAGAACATATTAAGGATTTTAAAAGCTATAAGAGAAAGGACTTCCAGAGAAAACACTACCTAAGACATCTTCAAACCACCTCCCCATTTGGTTGAAAAAATTTTAGATTATCCTTCCCCAAAACTTCGTTTTATTCCAAACAGTAAGTACAGCTAAGTGAATAATCCAAATCCAGTAGCTGCACCCTTAAAAATCACTAAGAATAAAATGGAGAGTGGACAGAAATGCAACAGTATGTACAGAACTCCTTAGTTGGACAAACCTATTAGAAGACTGTTTTTTTTAATCTGTCAATTGCCCAAACTACCTAGTTAGAATGCTGAAAACACTTTTTTCCCTCTGCCATATTAATGGCAGTCAAGACTTCTACAGACCAATCCTTTTTCAGATAATCCAGTGAAATCCCCTCTTGCTTAAGGGACTGGTAGCCACTCAATGGCAGAATTTGGTTTTTCTGAAGGTGAATGAGATGCAACATTCTTCGGCTTTCTATTCTACAGCTGATTTATCCCTAGAATTCTACACAAATGAAAGGACGTTTAAGTAGAATACAATCTAAGTGCTATTCTTGAGACACAATTTCATGCCCAAGGTGGTGCCATTTTTAGATAAGCATTAATCAATGTGAAAGACCACTGAGAAGCAACTCATTCCACAAACTAGAAGATGACACTCAAGGTAGCTCTGATCCGAATGTCGAAAACCTTTACTTTTACCCCAGTGAGGTTTCCAATACTTTCCCCAGGAATTTACCATTACAACTAACACATTTATAAGTAAATGAAATTACACTTAATGAAGATACTCTAAATTAGTCATTTCATTAAAAACAGATTTACGTGTTGGTGCTCTAACAGAAATTAAAAAATAAGATGAAACTACTAAACGTCGTTTAAATCATTAAAGTAATATTCACAATGAAGACCATACGATTCAGTCTACAGGCAAGCTACAGCTCAGAAACACAATTCCTTTAATGACACCACAATAAGTCTGTTGTAAATAGTGCATGCCATCAGTACTTTAGATAGAGTTTTAGTCACATAATTCATGAGCCAGACCTTGTAGTTCTACAGAACTTTATAAATATGATATAGAAGATCCTCACTTTTTTCCCCAGGTGCACCTTCAAATCCTGCTATGGTCCATCTGCGGCCTATAGCATTCGTCCCTCACTCAGAACAAAAGGGTGCTAACTACAAATTCCATTAAAGGCTGAGATCTTCTTTTATTCTCAGTCTCACTTCATGCATTAATACTAGTTGGCACAAAGAGCTTCTCAGATAAAATTAAAATCAGTATCACAAATTTTTACTTGGTGGCTCAATGCACTCTTAAGTCAACTTCAAGGTACAATGCTAGTATTTTAGTAGCAGCTTCTAAATTCAATATTGGTGGGCACAGACACAGCATAATTTGTCTTGACTAATCTATGCAGGGCAACACTAGAAAAAATATATACATACTTAATTTTTAGCAATTTATCCAGAAAATATGTTTGGGTGTTATCTCCCTTAAAATTATCCTATTTTATTGATTTATCTGTAGGACATTCTCTTTATAGTCCTCATTCTAAAAGAGACTTTTGTATACTCCATGTTAATTTTTCCAGTTTCCATGAAATACTAGACAAATATTCTCATAGTCTGAAATAAATAAATGTTAGTCATCTGTCCTAATTTCAACAGCATAAAATCAGCTAAAATAAATGTTCTATAATGATGACTTCTTCTGTCATAGTCTAACAAAAGAATAAAATTACTACCCATTTATCATAAAGATAATCCATTGCACTCATAAACCAAGTTTAAACTTTCAGCATTTTCCCTACTCATTGGTCTAATTTTAATGTAGATGTATTTTAATCAAAGTACCTTAAATATTTCAGATGCAACAAATCCCACTCTGCAGTCATTTTTTCTATTGCACTTTCAATTAAAAATATAATTCATCTAACTGGGAATAGCATGAGTAATCCATGCTGTTTTACAGAACATCCTCAAACCTCAGGAACTAAAGTTCGTATGTCCCTCCCTGGAGGTGTTTAAAAGGCATTTAGATGAGGTTCTTAGGGATATGGTTTAGTGCTGGCATTAGGTTATGGTTGGACTCGATAATCCTGAGGGTCTCTTCCAGCCGAAATGGTTCTATGATTCTATATGAGTCTATGACATCTAAGAAATCTCTAGGTCATATTTTCCCTTTGCTGTACTTTGGAATTCCACTGTCCCTTCAAATTTCAAACATTTAGCACTTCCCCATCTTTCTAATTATGCAGGTATACATTTAAGGAATTTTTTGTTACAGTGAAAATCCAATATTATTACAGAAGATACACTCAGAAATACCATGGATGTTATAGCTGGAGACTTCGATGCCCTCCCTCCCTGATGATACTTTTCATATTCTGCTACTTTCATGGAGGTGGTAGCTCATGATATTTAGAAACAATAATAAATAAAAATGTATCTATATAGACAGCATAAAAGTCAAATTATTTTTATATTATCTTAGGTGTACTATGTGAGAATATAATTTCCTACCTCATTCAAAGACTGAAATGTTGTCTTTCACAGTAGTACATACATTTTAAGCAAAGGTTCATAGCACTTGAAAGAAAAACTGCATGATGTTTGGATCTGCTCCATTTAGCACCAATTCATATCAGTGAGATTTCATTGGACTTAGGGGGACAATCTTTGTAGGAATAAGTCACATACATAAAGACATGAAAATTATGCAAGCGTACCAAACAGAGCTTAGCATTGGCTTTGGCCATAATCAGCATTACAATTTCTTCAAGTAAGTACAAGTTATGTCTCATCCAAAGTGTAGTACCTGCAGAGTTATGTGCTATAAAGGAAGGTTGGAGTAAAACATGTCAGACAGATGGAAGGAACAAAAGGCACAAGGGAATCAGCAGCTGGTTTCAAAGCTGTACTTGCTACAAGTGACTAAACTAAAAGCAAATCTTGCATGGCATGGCTACCCATGACACTATTAGTGCTCATCACAGAATCATTTAGGTTGAAGATCATCTAGTTCAAACCCCTGCTCAAAGCAGGATAACCTACATCAGTATGCCCAGGACTATGTCCAGTTGGGTTTTAGATATTTCCAAGGATGGAGACTCCACAACCTCTCTGGGCAACCTGTGCCAGTGTTTGACCACTTCACAGTAAAAAATTATTTTCTTGTGCTTAGATGAAATTTCATGTGCTTCAGTGTGTGCCTGTTGCCTCTAGTATTGTCACAGGGTACCACTGAGAAGAGGCTGGCTCTCTCACAGAATCACAGAATGTTGGGGATTGGAACGGACCTCGAAAGATCATCTAGTCCAATCCCCCTGCCGAAGCAGGAACACTTAGATGAGGTTACACAGGAAGGTGTCCAGGCGGGTTTTGAATGTCTCCAGAGTAGGAGATTCCACAACCCCCCTGGGCAGCCTGTTCCAGTGTTCTGTTACCCTTACTGAGAAGTTTCTTCTCAAATTTAAGTGGAACCTTTTGTGTCCCAGTTTGAACCCATTACCCCTTGTCCTACCATTGGTTGTCACCGAGAAGAGCCTGGCTCCATCCTCGTGACACTCACCCTTTATATATCTGTCATATATATTAATGAGGTCACCCCTCCGTCTCCTCTTCTCCAAGCTAAAGAGACCCAGCTCCCTCAGCCTTTCCTCATAAGGCAGATGCTCCACTCCCTTAATCATCTTTGTTGCCCTGCGCTGGACTCTCTCCAGCAGTTCCCTGTCCTTCTTGAACTGAGGGGCCCAGAACTGGACACAATATTCCAGATGTGGTCTCACCAGGGCAGAGTAGAGGGGAAGGAGAACCTCTCTTCACCTACTAACCACCCCCCTTCTAATACACCCCAGGATGCCATTGGCCTCCCTGGCCACAAGGGCACAGTGCTGGCTCACGGTCATCCTGCTGTCCACCAGGACCCCCAGGTCCCTTTCCCCTACACTGCCCTCTAATAAGTCATTCCCCAGCTTATACTGGAACCCGGGGCTGTTCCTACCCAGATGCAAGACTCTGCACTTGCCCTTGTTATATTTCATTAAATTTTTCCCTGCCCAACTCTAAAGCCCGTCCAGGTCTCACTGGATGGCAGCACAGCCTTCTGGCGTGTCAGCCACTCCTCCCAGCTTGGTGTCATCAGCAAACTTGCTGACGGTATAGTCTATTCCCTCATCCAAATCGTTGATGAATATATTGAATAATATAGGCCCCAGTACTGACTCTCTCTTTGTTAATCATTCTTACATCGGGTATTTATATACATTTGTAACATTCCCCCAGAATACCCTCTTCTCCAGCTCTCAATTCCTCCTCACATGGAAGATGCTCCATTCCCTTAATCAGATTAAGAAGCCAGAAAAAGAAATTCTAGAAATTACAGACAATGAGCCATAAGGGTAAAATTATTCTCTGACATTCTATAGAACACAGACTCAGAGCTCATGAGACTTTCCTGAATATGATTTTAATTTGAATTAAACATCATCTTCTAGAAAACTATGTAGTCTTGATTTTGAAAATGATCATTACATTCATGGGTTAATGCTATAGGTATGTAAGTAGCAGTAGCCAACAGACACCAGTGAAATTTTCACACCTTCAAGTTGTATTAGTGTCATTCAACTCAAAATAAACACTGCATAATTTTCTTAGATTCTGACAGGGAGTTCACAAGAATAAAAATGTATCTGGAGGAAAAAGCAAACAAACAAACATGTTCATCATCTATGAAATGACTACCCCTGCTTAGTTGAATGTGGGATACTACTCAAGAAATTAAGTCTGACATTAGAATGGAAGGAAAGCTATCATAGCACACCAACTATAAAAATTATTACATTTTTAATTTATTTGGAATGGTGTTTTTTTTAAAACCTGGTTAAACATTTCCCCTCCAGACTTTCAGACTTCATGTTTGCCACGACACTGAAACTGTTATGTTTCTGACAGCTTTTTAGTACTAAGAGACGTGAACATTCTAGACAGCTCCTAACAGCAAGTGCTCTTCAACAAACAAACTTTCATTAAAGAAGCAGTCTCCATCCAGAGGAAGTCCAGAACAGTTCAATCAAAAAGAAAAAAAAGTAAATCCTACTAACCATGGTAACATAGGTACACCCTGGGAAAAAAGAACAAACCAACTAATTAAAAAAAATCAAATCAAATAATAAACCCCTCCCATGTTGTGTGTGTTTGTTTTGAAACCATCTGCCCTCTTGAAGAAAGAAGAGAGATTTATTAAAAAGATTTTTTAGGGAAAATATTTAATTTCATATACGACAGCTAAGAGCTAACATGCCTGAAGTAAGTTCAACAAAAATCCTTTTAAGTCTATCCATGTATTGCCACCAACATTATCTAAACTCTTTCTTCAACAAGCTACACTACACAAACAACTGCAGCAGTCATACATCTTCTATAGATTTCTGAATCATTCAGTCATTGACTTATATTAAAAATACACCAATTGAGACATTTCCTTTGGTTCAATGTGCAGATTAAAACTGAAGATTTCTGCACGTATAAACCCAAAATCAGTTTGATGGAAATGATGGGAAAGCACCATTGCTCCAAGGCTGTCACTGCTCTGAGTCAAAACGCTGAAATAGCTTGGGGAATCTCTGCCCCTCGCTGGGAGAATTTTTGTGTTCCTCAGCCTAGTTATAACATGACAAAAGACTACAGACACAATGATTATACCCTCTGGTGATTTGTTTTGAAGAAATGGATAACAAAGTGTTTCAGAAAGATTTTTCCATAAAAGCAACTATTTCTATAGCACAGCAAATGTAAAGAAATTTTGGCATCCAAATAGACACACAGACGAGATTCCGATTTCAGTGACACTATTGTAAACTCAAAAGTATCTCATGTCAAGAGAATTATTTCAGATTATAGCAATGAAATGGAGAACAGAACACAGCCTCCTTTTAGAGCTTTCTGATGCCATTTGTGAATTACACAGAAAAATTACCTTGAAGTAATGCAGCTAGTAGGAAAATAGCAAAAGGAAAATTGGTGACAGTTGTGGCATTTCCTAATAACACCAGAAGTTAAAATTTTATCAGGATAGAAGGATTTGAGTTTAACTTGCTCACATTTCATCCATATTAAAAGTATCAAATAAACAGGGTTTCTCTGAAAATTGTTTTAAAAAAGTAATGCTATACAAAGCTAAGAGCATGGAAGGGTGAAATACAAAAATCTCTACGAAGTTTAAAACATTCAAAATATTGTTACCCTTAACAGCAAGACTCCTCCTGGACTGCTATGTATTGACACCTCCTCTACCATCATCTCCCTGACTCTTTGAGATGGAGCAATGAGGAAAGTGATGTTCATATGCTACAAGTTTACGTTTTTTTTTCCATTCAGAGAACACTCACTCTCATATTTCTCACACCTATATACAGAGTCCTAGCTCCACTGATGGCATACCGGACCCTTAATTTATTTTCCTGTGAAAATGTAGTGTGTCTCTTTAAAAGGAAAGAGAAAAAAAAATCACTGTTAGAGGCACACTGTCTCAAAAGTAACTGTAATCAAAGAGTTAAAACAGAAATCCTTTTTCTAGTTGTTCAGTACAGACACTGCAAGACAAAGGGAGAAACCCAAGAAATAAGAAAGGACGATAACAAGGGCATTGTGAAAGCAATTACATAATTTACAGCTATTGGTGAGAGAAAGGTTACTCTACTAACATGGAGCATAAAAACTGAAGCCCTTTTATATAATCAATATAAAACAGTTTTACCTGACTTTTCACAAATAAACAGATTATGATATGATATGGAAGTACACACAAACTACTTCTTGAAAGTCAATTATTGCACCAATCCCCACTTCTGAACTAGTTGGCAGAATTTTGAAACAAGTGCATGATATCAAGAGAGATATGATTTATTCTTTTCCGTCCATATTCTTGTTGCAGATTTGAAAGAATGTCACAACTGAAAAGAAGCAGAAATATTTGCACAGAAGTTTCCTTCATTACATTATGGCCAATGAAATGTAATTCCTATGCATGGCTAAATAAAATCATCTTCCTCTACAGTTTCATGCAAATTAAAGGTTCCTATTTCACTTCTCCAGATTGATTTCCAATATGCTACAGAGGAAATAAATGTTTTCTACTATTATAATAATTATTTTTATTATACAATGCACACCTATTTATGCATATTAAAAAAAAAAAGAAGACTCTTATTTGATGTGTTCACTTCCAATATTAGATTAACTGGTAGGATATTTCCAATTTTCCAACTAGAGTTCAGAAAAACTGTTTTGTTAGGATAAGATACGAAACACACCAAAACAATCTTTTCCGCTTTAAGGAACTTTACATTACTTTTTTTGCTCCCTGTTGCTCTGCAGGCAAACAACTGCTACTCTTCAAAAATTTCCACTATATTAGTAGCTACCGTGTGATCTTGAGGTTAATGGAAACTGCAAGTCTGAGATGAATAGCCTATCAGATATAAAGTCAATCTTTTAGTCATGCAGCTTCTCTATATCAAAACCTTTTAAAAACACTTTAAAACTATTTTGTGATTTCTAACTGAATCCCTTGATGGACAATCTCAGTCCCATTTCTACTACCTAAAGACCTGGGACATTCTTATCCTCAATAAGAGATTCATGTCTCAAGGAGAGTACTGAAACTTGTGCTAATTACAGACAAACATTAAAATCAGGGAAACTGCAATTTGTCTAAAATATTTTCAGTGCCAGTTAATCTTCTAAGTGCTACAGCACACCAGAAATTAGGGTATACTTCCCCCATCTTTGAAAAGTCTCAATTTGAAATTACATTTCTTAAAAACGAAAAACAATTTTGGTCTCAAGTATAATTAATTAGGATTTAAAATGCTATCCTGTATTTCTCTTTAGTTTGAAGACTGATTACTCCTAAGAACCAAAGCTTGCCTTCAGGTACGCTACCAAAGTGAAACAGACTACTGCATTCTTCTACAGTTGTACTATGAATATCCACTGAGAAATGGCTGTCCCCTAAACAGGGTGCAGCAGAAGCACATTATTCACTCTCTAGTCTTAAATATCAAAATGACTACTACATTAAAAACTTTACAGATCTCTGCAAGTGCTTTATACCAAAAAGTCTCTATGCTCAGTCAACAACATAAATGTACCTCCCTGAAGAATGAAAAATGAACATTTAAAAAGTTGCATTCTCAATTTAAATATTTCACTTATTACGACAATTTAATGAGGTCAACAAACATAACAGCTGCAAAGTCACTAGGTAGATATAATTGGATTTCAAATCTTACAGTGATTAAGTGCAAGTGAAAAAAAAATTCCGTGAACCAGAAAGCTGCATTTCTTTGAGCTACATGCAGCTGCACTGTGGAAGAACGTGTCTACCTGAAATGTTCCTTGGATTTTTATTGGTGATTTGTTTTACTCTACAAAATTTAACAAATAAAAGTCACTAAATTTTACACTCAGTTGAACATCACAATTTGGAGCCTAAATATTGTTTTTGAAAGCAAATGTAAACCTATCTTTAAGAGGGAGGGGTAACAGCACTTTGTAATTTTATGTACTTCAAAAATATAGATATCTTTCATTTTTTTAATCTTTAAGCCCTATTTAATTCAATATTATCTTATGTACACAAAGACATTAGTTCTAATGGTACATGTAGAAGCCACTTCAGGATAATATTTTCAAAGTATATACTTTAGCTTGTCCTTAACATATGATATAAACTACTTCTTCCTAATAGTAAGTAAAAAACTCAGAAACACTGAGTGCTCTGAAGGGTAATTATATGTGAAACTACTAATAATTTTAAAACATCAAGTAAAAGTGAAAGAATGGCAAAACAGAAGAACATTCTTGGGAGAATAACTACTGCTGTCATAATCTTTCTACAACTCAATTTTCTTTTCTGTTTCAGTTAATTTCACACTATTGCTAACCAAGGCAGCAGCACTGTTTTACAATACAGATGTTAAAAGACTAATTCTACAAGACAAGACTGAAAGTACAACCAGTCGTCTTTTTTTTTTTTTCCTACAAGAACACAATTATTTTGTTCCCCCTAATCCTGACTAAACCAGCAGCATTCACAGAAGTTCTTCTACTTGATCTACCATAGGAAAATAAAAGGTAGGGGAGGGAAGATAAACATTTTATGGTAAGGTCACCAATGTGTGGGAACAAGCAAAGTTCAAGTATCAAAAGACAAAATGTAGAACAGTATTAAAAAACACTTGGGAAATTCATCTAATGACTTCTGATTGTAAAACATGTTTCTGTGTCTGCATTATCATCCATAACAAAAGAAATACACTGTGATGAGTAAAGAAACATACACTCTCACAAAACCCCTGCGAGATCCACCTCTCAAACTAAGCCAAACAAAAACTGGAAAGCTGCTCTCTGGTATGATAATCTCTTCCATACTGACTGCATCTTTCACTAAGACACTATGAACAGGGTAGCTGAGACTTTTGGCTGCCCTATCTGGGTTTGCTTTTACTAAAACAAAACCATAAAATAGTTGTTCAATAAGAAACTTTCACAGACTCCTATTGCTCAGAAGTGGTGATCTTTTGCACAAAAGACACCAAACCAAACATCTTTTTTTCTCAAGTATTCAGAACAAGTTTGTTTGAATCTTTACACAAATTAAAATTCTGACAGGTAAAAGCAGGTACTTTGTTAAATTACTTCTAGTTACCAGCAGATGCATCTATTCCCACAGTGGCTCAGGAGGTGCTTTTCAGCAGCTGGTGCCCTTTACTGGTTTGCCTTTATAAGTGTTCCCATCAGATTTTCAACCATTTCAGAGACAGCACTACACAATATACACACACTTGGCAGCTGTGCAGAAAATGAAACAGGCTTAACGTTTTATTCAAATCAGATGCATCCAATTTTATCTCATGTTCATATTAAAAAGTGAATTTCCCTATTCATATTTACAATCTGCATGAAAAGGAGCAAACAAAATCCCAAGTAAATGTAAGAATATGCAATTCTCACATGACAGTATCTACCAAATATTTTTCAGCAATTTCTGCTTAGTCTATCAGACACAGACATGCTAGTTTAAAGAACAGACTAAAAGAAATTAGGTTCTCTATACTCACCAGTTCAGACATTCTCAGTATTAGACTTTGAACCATATAGTCAATTAATTGTTCTTGTCTTCAAACTTGTACTGCCCAAGACATAACTCAGATTTCACAGAGTTCTTCTCATTGAAAAAAGGGGCACATTACAAGTACTTAGAATAAAGAGAGTACCTCTAAATGAGATGTGTTTAAGTTTCAGTTACAACTTCACTAATAAAAGCACATTTGAAAATACTATTTCATGTTCAAAAGGACTTTTTCTTGCTCTAACTAAATCTACCAGTGTTTACCACATTTTCATTACTATTAAGCCTTTGAAAATAAAAATGCGCTCAAAAACACAACCCAGACTGACACAATAAAGAGCATTTTTATCCATTTTTCATAGCATCCTTGCCACCCTTGACATCTTAAATGTAGCTTGTTCACGTAACACAACCGCCAAATTTCTCCCAAGATGTTAAAAGGTTCCTATATGAGTATGTAAACATGTTAAGTCAACACAAATAAATGAAGCTATAACGTATTATACAATATACTATCCTAACAGTGTTTAGAAACTGATGTTTAAAGAAAAAAGACAAAAGCCTTGGTAATCTTGGAAAGAATAAAAGCACAAGACTATAAAAAAAGTCTTAAACTGCACATGCCACTAGGACAAAGGTAACTTAAAGAACAACAACAACAACAAAAATCATATCATATTTTAAGCAGTCAATTTTAAGACACTACAAGACAGGAAAAGATTATAGCTGAATAGCAAGGAGAAGCCTAAAAGATAATTTTCCCCTTTGTGAAAAATCATTTGAAAAACGCATGTAGATGAGCTAAAACAGCATGTATTGCAAAGGAAACCTACATTCAACATGGTTCTAAAAGAATCAAACTTGCCCGGTGTCAAACCAAAGCAAATAAATCTGCTGTGAGCCTACCAAAAGACAGAATTACCGCAGAAGTAGACAGTATTTTGGAATAAGAAAAAGTTACATTGCAAGTTGTTGCACTGTTTGTTTGTTTGTTTTTTACCTCATGGAAACACTATACAATCTGAAAATGTGAATGCAAGTGGCTATTTATAGGTTCCTCCAATAATCCCCATAACCTAAAATTTTAAGAAAGTATCTGCATTATTTCCCCATTCTTACAGGGCAACAATAAAAGCCTGTTTTCCTTATACTTCTCTGGTGAATGCTTCTCTATATAAATTTCTACATAAATAATTTATATAAAAATAATCTGCTTTTAAATTATCACATCACAGTGATTCAGTCCACAACATTATATCAAAAATAAAAGCCACAACATATGATTATGCTGAGGATGTAGTTTGATGAAATACAGGCTTCCAGCTCATTCATTACATAATGCCAAGCCCTGAAATTCATGAGTGGCAGGATGTATTTACTTCCTTTACTTTTCTTCCTTCCTTCCCATCCCAAAAGAGGTGAACTACAGCATTGCTTCCACAAGGGTGGATTGACACAGATTGTTTCAGTACATATGGGCTGCTGCTCAGTGAAAGCTGCTTTTTGCTCTTCATAAAACCTGACATAAGATCACACTTCAGTTCCTGCCGCTCTCCAGTTATTCACCATCTTCCTCTCTTTTTTTGAATCCTACATAACATCTCTGTAAGGGACATGATTGCCTTGACTCTATTTTTTGCATATAGATCTTTTTTCTATTTAAAAATCAAGAAGTAAAAATCTGGCAAACTGAGGGAAACAAAGGGGAGGACATAAAAATAGTGGTGATAGGTCTGTTAAAAAGCATCTGCTACTTTTAAAATCAACCATGCATTAATAAGAAACATATATACACACACACTTCCTATATACAGGCTATGTACCTGTGTTGTGTACATATACATATTTTGTAAATATGTTTTTAAATATCTAAAATTTATATATTACTGTCTTTTTAATGTCTGTGATAATCTTGAACTGAAAATGGAAGAAGCCTCATGGGTTATGGCAAAGACTCCAGTCACGTCACACCTGCCTAACACAGAGATGTTTCAGAGAAAATAGTTTCTATTTTTCATCCTGTGTTAAGAGACATGGCCTCTCAAAGACTATAGTGGTGTCAAATACATCTTTTACTGAGTCAAAAATCAGAGTTTTCAAATGCTAAAGCTATACCACAATCCTTACTGCCAGGTACCACTGCATTTCAAAATGTTTGGGTGTTGTGGTTTTTTGTTTGTTTGTTTGCTTTAAATAACTGTACAAGTTACAAAATAAAATGCTCTGGAGGAAACCCAAGAAATGGCTGAGAGATGAACATATCCAATACTATGTTCAGCTCTTACGAGCTGGCACATACCTGGGATGTGTGTCTTGGGAAAAGAAATTGTATTAAGGGTTTTGCCAGAAAACAAAATGTCGGTCTCTGTTTTTTGCTTGCTTATTTTTAGAACAGCCTTGATACAGCCTTTCTTTTAATGTTTTACTCTCACTATGTTAAAAAAGAAAATCATTATCCTCAGTATACCTTTTCTGAGACAGTTCATTCTTTTCTCTCTCACTTCAGCACTAGCAAAAACTCCTAATCTGATGTTTTAGGAAATTTACTTTATATATTTTCATGCACACTTCAGAGATACAAAAATACTCTCATTTCAGGAGAAAGTAGATACAGGTAGAACCATGTTCAGAACGACAATCTCAGATTATCTAACAAACCATCCATCTGTAAAGTATTTCTTGATTACCTGTTTATTCTTTTATTATCTACCTACTTCATTCCTCATCTTCACTTTTGGAGTTAGTTTTCAACTTCTCAAATTCATGGCTACTGGAGGGTAGTTGTAATCCCTGATCTTCTTAAGCTTTGCTCCTAAGAACTCTGCCTTGGTGGAGCCTGGACATCCAGGTGCCACAATAAATCAAGGAATTCAGGCTTTCACATTTCATTCTGGAATTAATATTAAGTTGTACTACAACATTCATGAAGCCTTACTAACACTGCAGTGTACCTGTATTTCAATTACCATATCAAGTATTTTCTCTCTTTAATTTTTTTAGATATGTTCTGTTTTAAAGGTGTTACTCAAAATAAATCAGGCTAATAATCTGGAATGCAATAAAATCACTGATTCTGTTGAACAAAAAAAGAAAAAAAGAGAATCTAACTGGCAAAATAATCTGAGTATTTAAACTAATAGAAAGGTTTTATGAATGTAGAAAAATGCTGTGGTATTATTTGTAGTATCAAAGGTTATAACAATAAAGAAAGAATATTTTTCAAAATACTTCTCAGAATTTTATCACAATGGAAAGGATGTGTTCTATTGCCAAAAGGAAAACAACTACTCAGCATTCAAGAAAGCATACAGTGACATCTAAACATTGTAATGCCACAGTCAAGCAAAGTATATTTTTTAAAATATTACATTTAGTGTTATATATTCAAGTACAGCAAGTATCTTCCAACAGTGAATTAGTAGCCAGCAAAGCACATTTGCCTATGTCCAACTTCAGATTATAGGTGAGTTTTAAGACCGCTTTAGAGCTTGCACATCATAGCAACAGATCTTTTTTGATGAAAAGTCAATAAACTATTTCTAATAACAAAAATAATTTTCTCAAAGGAAAATATTATCATTTTATACCAGACAGACAATAAACTGCTCATTTGGCACAAAGCACATTCTTTTTCAGTCAAAGCAAGAGTAATTAACACAATGCACAAAAGCCTCAGCTGAAGCTAAGTTATATATTCAAATAATTTGATGCAGAAAATGTAAATACTGCATCTGGTGTTCTAAAGTAATGTTAAAATACTCATTAACTCATATACTGACTGAAGAAAATTAAGCCAGAACCTGAAGGCTTTAAGATGCAGAATCTTAACTCCAATATTCTTGTTAATCTGTTATTGCACATATTCCACCCTCACTGGACACCCACTCATGAAATATGAGGGTAACTCGTAATATGAACTACCAGCTATTAAAACCACAGTATCATGACCTACATGGTTTTTTTTGTTTCCTTGTTTTAAGTTGGGACTAATGATTACTGAACTTGTAAACTTTCCTCCGAGCAATGTTATAGTATGTATTTCAGTCAATAAATGAAGATTTCAATAAAATTAAAAATATTTTTAAGAACCATTCAATTCAGTCCAACTCTCAATTGCTGTTTGGAAAATAAACAACTGAAATATACACTAAGATCAACTTTGGAATAAATTGTCCAACATTCTGAATGTGAAAAATGTAATTTATGCAAAAAAATCTATACTTTTTTAGGTAGACATACTTTGTACAATTCTAAAAACAAGCAAACATTACAGGAAAAAAGGGAATATTGATTTTGTAATAATTCATTCACATAATGCTGAGGGAAAAAAAACAAAACAAAAACAAAAAACCCACAACGATATTTCTTATTGAGACCATTAATAGTGCTCATAAAAGGAAATGGAAATAACATGAAACAAAGAAATAAATCCTACCCTGAATACCCACTTTAAGTAAAAAGCTCAAGTTATTTTTCAGCACCAGCAATTTGTTAGATAAAACCTGTTTTCACAGTCTTGAAGAGGAACTTTCCCTGACCTGAGCTTATGACTTTAAAGCTACATTAATTTGGCAAAAAGGCTGGCACAAAACCACCTTTATAGTAAGTACAAAAAAAATTTATGTCAGTAACTGTCAAGCTGCATGTCAAGCAGCCAAAGCTAATAAATCCAAGCTTGCTCTTACTCCATTTTTAAAATTCTTGTTATTGAAACAACCCAGCTAGCATGCCACTATCGCAAGTAATAGTACCATAATGCTTCAGCCTAAACTGATGTGACCAACTAGCTACTTAGAAGCCACATGTGCTTGTGCCGTGGTGAAAACACAGCTCTCCAAATAATAATAAATGCCAAGAAGAATAATTTTCTACAAATCGAGATGGAAGTGGGATTTGGTGCCTTGCAAATGCAGCATCATTTTCTCCTTTGCAACTCCTCCTGTGGGATCCAGTGCACTCTTCTGGCCCTGAACACCAGAGGTGCAGCACAGCACCCTCTGGGCAAACCACGGCCTCCTGCTCCCAGTTCAGCAGGGGCAAGAAATAAAGAATATGAGATGGATGACACAGGTGGACGTAGTCTGTGACAGCAGTGAAGTAGTTCAGATTGTAGTGTAGAAAGGTCTGGGTGACAAAGCAGAAAAAGAAACACCACAGACAGCAGGAGAGCGCTAGTGCCAGAAGTTTATGAGAGATGCTACATTATGTTTTTACGGCTGCTGAACTGTGAAAGGTTGGCCACGCCTGATCTTGTATTTAGCTTGGAGAAGAGGAGACTGAGGGGTGACTTCATTAATGTTTATAAATATATAAAGGGTGAGTGTCACGAGGATGGAGCCAGGCTCTTCTCCGTGACAACCAATGATAGGACAAGGGGTAATGGGTTCAAACTGGAACACAAAAGGTTCCACTTAAATTTGAGAAGGAACTTCTTCTCAGTAAGGGTACCAGAACACTGGAACAGGCTGCCCAGGGAGGTTGTGGAGTCTCCTACTCTGGAGGCATTCAAGACCTGCCTGGACGCCTTCCTGTGTAACCTCATCTAGGTGTTCCTGCTCCAGCAGGGGGATTGGACTAAATGAACTTTCGAGGTCCCTTCCAATCCCTAACATTCTGTGATTCTGTGATTTGCCGTGGCTAATGGGACTAGGTAGGAAAGCTGGCTACATAAATTT
This sequence comes from Columba livia, assembly GCF_036013475.1. Lineage (NCBI taxonomy): Eukaryota > Metazoa > Chordata > Aves > Columbiformes > Columbidae > Columba > Columba livia. Next base: position 44,056,583 of record NC_088604.1, read on the forward strand.
GGATTTGTATCAGTTTGTATCATGAGTTTCATCTTCACATCTGGATTCTTCCAAAGGCTGATTCAGTGACACTGTAGAAAAATCTGTCTGTGGAATAATTTAACTAATCATGAAGTTAAACTCTTCAGAAAAGCTCTGATACTTTCAAAGGAAGTTCTAACTAAACTAAATACTTTGAAAATACTAGCCATAAGATTTGATATAATATAGTGCCAAACCTAGCTAAAATGTGTTATTTCTTTATCCTGAAGTGCAGCAGAAGGTGCACTCTGGTTTTCCTCATGTTTAGATGGAAACTCCTGTGCTTCAGCCTGTGTCTGTTGCCCCCTCATCCTACCATTGGGCATCACTGAGAAGAGTCTGGTCCCATCTTCTTGACACCCACCTTTGAGATATTTATGAGCATAATGAAGGGGATCACCATGTCTTCTTATTGTGTAGAAAAGTAGCTCCAGAGAGGTTATCAGCAGTTTATGTCTCTCCCCAGCAGGCTGGCACCCCACAGCTTTCAGAGCTCAGAGAGGACTCCCCCTACCCAACTGTGCTGAGCACCAGGGGCTCTGACCTGTCCCACCTCCTCCTCTTCACAATGGCGCTGGGGCAAATGAGAACTTAAATACTTAAGCCTGAAAGTAAGTCAGTAAAACTGTTCTTGCAAAGTAGCAAAGTAATCTATATTCTGGATGTAAAAAGAAAATTTTACAAGGTGAAACACCTTAGAAAAAGCAAAGTATTTGTTTCTTTGAATACTAGGACTAACAGATCTTAGTACCTTGGGGAGGGAAACACAGCCAGAGCTGGCTCTTGGCAAGGTAAGAAACTCGCCAAAGTGTCACAGAAATGGGGCTGGTGAAATGGAGAACAGGTGAAAACTAACCAAATAAACTCAAAGGAATAAGAATATTTATCATTTTTAAACCCATCAGGATTTCTCTATAAAACAGCAATGCTTTGAGACCTGTGTGATAAATACCCTTGTAATGGCAAAAAATAGACCATTTCATTGCTCTGAGCTTTTTTTCCTGGAGACTTTTATTATTATGGGCTGCATGTATATTGACTCATTAAGCAGCATGAGTACCTTAATCTATATGTTTAGACCAACTCAAAGTCTTACAACAAAACCCTACTACTAATAGCATCTCATAATAGTCAATAGTAACAAAATTCTCAGTTTCCTCATGATGACTTTAGATGCTGCTGTGAACTATCTACATTTACTGTCACATTTCTTTCTAAGTCCATTAATATTTTAGGTAATCTTGCAACCATATTTTTGCTGCATTTGCTTATACTAGTTCATCAAAAGAGAATAAACCAAATTGACAGGAAAACTTCTTGCCCTCTACATTGACTAGAGTTTATTGGCAAAAGTTTTAAGCATCAACAAAGATTTTATGAACTCATATATCTAGAACAGCCGTACAGAGAAAGTAAAAAGGAAATTTGCCCTAACCAAGACACTACTTGAGCAAGCCTATCTTAAACAATACACACACTGGCAATGTCATTCTCTGCTCGATAAAGGTGTTATTCAACAGGATTGAAATCTGAGAATCTGAGTCACACTCACAGAAATGGGAGTCTGATCAGTCCTGAAACTGGAAAACTATTCAAAATTTGTCATCTTTGGCTGCAAACTGATACCAAAGTTGGCGGTGGGAATTAAATGGATAAGTATTCAAACATTCAAAATTGTATTTGCTGTTGACACTCCTGTTTGATGTCCTATAATAGGAAACACGGAAATGTTCTGAAGATTGTTTCTATTTCTGAATTTCAGTGTAAAACTGAAAAGTATAACTCTTGATGATACACAACCTACAAAGGAGATTAATTATTTGTGAAATATGTATAACTGATGCATTTTGTAACATTTATTTTTAAATGTCATATGAGTAAAAATCTTCAAACCATTTATTTTCGATATTTATTTTTCTGTCTGAACTATATTTTTTCTGAAAAAAAGTTATTGTCTCTTGAAATATTGGTACTTCTTGCAAAAAGCTTACAGATTAGCAGGTAGTATTTAGCTTAGGAGAAGGATATTTCATTGCAAAAAGCTGTCATGCTGAAAATTGTCTCATAAAAAGTCACGTTTTACTATTGCAGTGGTTCAACTTTTCTATCTACTTATGCTGTTAGTCACTTCATAAACATGACACCAGGTACTGTCATCCAAGCAGAAAAAAACAAGTTCTGATTCTAAAATTAAACTGTCTTCTATTTTAAAAGAGTTAAATCTTTATGTGAGGCATAATGTTTACTCAGAATCCCAATAAAGTGGTTTGGGTAACCATATTAGATTTATATTCTTTCCTGTTTTCCCACAGGCAAAAAAGTGGGAAACATTTTTCCATGTTGTATGCTGCTGAAGAGCAAAGAAACATAAAACCTTCTTCAGATGCACATACAGCTTGCTCTTTATGTCCCTGTTGAAATCCATAGCAAAATCTTCAATTCACCAACAGATTTGTCATATAAAATGAGGAGCAGGCAGATACACGTGATGGAGAACTGCAAGTTCTAGACTGTAAATACTAACAACAAATTTAGTTCCCTTACCTCAGCTTTTTCACCATTTTAAAATGGTTAAAAGTTTTACTTGCATTTTTCCCCTCTGTCCTCTACTTTCTGTCATCAAAGTTTTGCTAATAATTTGCCTTTTTCTGCTTAAAGAAGCACTATTCTAGAAAGTTTTGCACCCCACACATTCTGTAACAGCACCACTCAGTAAGCCCACAACTCATCACACTGTAAAACTAGACTCATCAACTGCACAATAACGTTGTGCAGTTCCAAGTCAATCTGCACAAGGCAAGACACAGAAGTCTGGGCTCACGTCTCCACACAGTCTCCAGAAAGAGAACAGAATCGCCATCATCTTTTCATTTTAATGATCTGGGTCACAGCTCAAAACCATAAAGAACTACACAGGTAATGCCAAAGGAACCGAGAATTGCAACTAATTAAAATGTAATTTAGAGCAGGAATTTCTTCCATCTGAGTCATCATGAAGGGATTATATCACTGAACTACAACCCTCAACAAATATTGTCAAAACTAGCAGCGAAGAAACTAACTGGGTGCATTTACACATCACAAACCACAGCATGAATTAGTAATATTTTCACTTAAATTTTGTAATATAAAGTAATAACTAACTTAGTGTCTTTGAAATGGCTTACTCACCTCATCTAAGTCTTTAATATAAACTATTTTCTCTTCAATACCAACAGGCATTGGTTCACTATGGGGGATCTTCACCTCTTCATACATTTTATTGTTTTCTCTCTGAACTGTTTCTGGTAAGAACACCTAAAACAGTATCACAGGAAAATTAATTGAAAATATGAAAACAGAAATTGGCATTAAATATAACCCACTTTAAACAATGGTTCATCACTTTCCTTCAAAAATTGAATCCAAAAGAAAAGCAATTCTCACTGATTCATTTCATAAATACCACTGAAGCCCCAAAATGGAAAGTAATCAATTTTACTACTCAGAAAATGGTTCCAAAAAGACAAAAAATGATAAATCCATTTTATTATAATTCAAAAGCCAATAATAACAAAATGAATGCTTTACAAAATTCTAAAGTCAATTCAATGGTTTCAAAACAATACAAAGAGAAAAATAGTATCTTAAATAATTAAGTGACCCCAGAAATAAAAACAAATACATGATTTTAGATTCTTTCTTCCAGAGTAAAAATAAAACCAAAATATACAAAAGCGTTTAAACTCTTCTGCAAAGAAGCACTGCTTCATACATTGGACTCTGATAAGGAGGAGAATCTCTAAGAGAACAAAGGGAACCCTGCTGTGCATTATTCGCTGGGAAACTTGTACTGTTCAAGAAGGGTCATGCACCAAGCACATACCTTTGCACCCCCAATGAATGCTGATGTTTTCATTGCTTCAGCTCGGGAATCATAAACATGCGGATAGTGAACTTTTTCAAAGTACATCTCTCTCTGTCTACCTAGGACCGGCATACTTCGAGCATTCAAAAGTGCCAGTTCCCTGTGAGCAGAAAAATAACTGTAATAATTCTGCCCATTTTAGGCAGCCATCACAATGACTGAATGTGGTGTATTAGAGCAAGAGTGGTGGAAATGTAAGGAAAAATATTGCATAAAATCATTAACAAAGGAATTTTACACTGTTATTCTCTGGTATCAGTTAAACCAAGTCTGTACAGCACATTGTTTAGATAAAAATCAAAAGCTCAATCCAATAAGTGCAAGGGTTTCGTAAATGAAGTGTTGCCTCTTTTTAAGCAATACAGCCACATGTATTCACAGTTAAATACCAGTCCTGCTACATTTTTCTCAATACAAAACATAACAGCTTATTTGCTCCTTACGCTCTCCCGCCTCTATTCCTCCCACTACCTTTAGCTGACAACATGGAAAATAGCACCCATTAATCTCGAGAGGGAAAAAAAGAAAGACAGTTCTGATAGATTTAGTACAGACTTCACAAATCTTAAACAAGCAGTGTGTGTACACGAACTAAGAAAGATAGCCTGCCCCTCTAATCTGCATTTCCAGCCCATATAGATGAGACCAAGAAGATTCTCATTAAACAGATCGCTGCTTTCTTTCCCTGAAAATTAGGTTTCATATTAAAAAAAAAAAATCTAAACTTGTAATAAAACGTGACTTGAAGTTAGAACCACCAAATCACCAAAGCAAACTAAAAGAATATAAACTATTATGATGTGTTGAAGTAGCAATTACAACAGCAGCGTTTTTCAACTTTTGGCATTTATTACCTTTGCATCCGTAGCTCTTTGGGATCAAAGCACATTACTCCTTCTCCAGAAACTTCTCCATCTTCCCCAGCTTGTCTTTCTTTTCTAGCATTTCGCTTTTCTTCCCGACGATATTGTTTCATTAACAGCTTTTCTTGTTCAGACTGAATTGTAACTTGACAACCATAATTGGGCTTAGCATTTTCTGCCATAAACTTCTTGCACTGTTCTGCAATAAGATAACAGGTATTCATCTCCATAAGTACTGAATTTCATCTTTGTTTACCCCAGTTTTCTTCTAAACATTTGGGTTTTGAGGGTTTTTTTTGTTTTCTTGGGGGGGAACAAAGGAGGGTATGTGCTTTTAAAGACAGTTTAGCTTTATTTAGATGACTGTGCAGCAGTTGACCTCAAAAAAATCTAAAAGTACCACCAGCTCATGTCCCAAAGGTAGGATGTTTAAAGTTACCATTAAGCAAACAGAAGTTCTTCATCCCAAAGCAAGAAGATGGGCTAGCAGCCCATCTAAGAGTACTAAGTACTCTTTTCTGTATCTATGATAACTTCATCAGTGGAAATGCCATTTATCTCTCCTCTTACATGTATACACCGATGAATAGAATGGTGTGAAAACAGATTAAACAGGCTGTTTTTTTCAAACAGCCTCTTTACATAACAATTAGTGCATATTTACTAGATAATGTGATTGTATTGAAAGCACACTCAGAATGCAATTTCTCTAAACAAGTAAGAAAAGAAATCCTATTCTATACAACCACAAGGACTCCTTCCCTTTATGTGGATAAGCAGCAGGACTGAATCAAGAAGAGACAGAACCACAAAACAATTACAGTAAACAATAAATCTAGGGGAGCAGGAACCCAAAAAAATCCCAGTCACATCTGCCCTGCTGAGGCCATCACTGGCCAAAACCAGAGACACAACCAAGTGTTTTATCTGCAGTGAGGTGGAGAGATTTGTTTGGTTTCTAACTATATCAGTGGTTTTAAATTTCAATTTTCAAAATTCTGCAAATAGATTATTAGTTTGTGTAAGTTTGACTGAATATGATGCACTTAATTCAATTATATTTCATATGTACTTTTGCAAAAACTTGTCATGTTTTTTTTTCATTGAATAAACAACCCACTTGACTGATGTTTCGAACTATTTGTGCCAGTTAGTTTTCACCAGCAGTGACAGAGAAACTCCTCCATCTCACAACATGCGAACTGGATAAGGTGGCTATAACTTGTTATATAACATTGACAAAATTTTAACAAACTGTCAAAAAGTCCACATTAAAAGCATCCTATCTGTAGCTTTAGCTCGCTCTCACGTTAAAAGAGGACAACAATGGATGCAATTTCCTGACTAAATTTAATTCAGACTGAACACACTAGGGCAAAGAACTGTTAACTTGATGTCTGATAAGCAGAACAATCACCTTTACTGCTGTGGAAGTAAATTACATAAGAAACAGTCAAATAATAGAGCATGCTACAAAAACAAAGTACTCGTACAGTTCCTTGACTTGTGCTTATTTTCTCAAGACACAAATCACTCAAAGTTGACAAAATTTCTGCAGACATAAATGATTCTCTTCCCCAAATGCAGTTCTGGAAAGATAAAACTTCAATCCCTATTATAAATATGATTTTGAACAACTTAAAAGAAAAAAGCCTTATTAAAATTAATCAACTGAACCTGAGGCAGAGCATCTTCAATCTCAGAGAAGATACTCAAATAACACTCACTTCATTACCGCAGTGAAAGAAGGGTTCTCCCATCAGTGAAAAAAAACATACAATCACTAATGTCTTCCTACTCTCTCAAAAGCACAACACTGAAAATTTTCTTCCTCCACATTCTAGCAAAAATTGTTGTCATAGATTTTACTGATGGCATAATGAAGAATAAATTCATAAAAGCTTCTAAAACACTACCGCTGCTAAGTGAGAAGAAAATATTTGTGTAACAGAAATCTGCACATGGGAGAAAAACTATAATACTTCGGTTTCTCCTCAATGTATTTCACATTTTTTATTTTTTATAAGGAAAAAAACACCAAGACACAAAATCTTGTTATACTGGTAGCAAGACATTTCACTTTGAAATCATGAACAGATAAAGTCTAAACTCGTCAGAAAAAAGTTAGTTAACTATCAGCACAATAAGAGGTGAACTTTAAATATTTGCCTATATAACATTTAAGATAAACATATTAAAAATAGATTATTTGCATTTTAAAATTATTGTAAGGATACACAAGTCCCCCATTACTAGTTTTATTCACATTTTCCTAACTCCATATGCCATGAAGATGCAATGAGTTGCATGCTGCTATGTCCATGGACAATTTATCCCAAGGCACAACCCATTCACAATCAGATTTATTTTTGTCAGAGAAGAAAGTGAGAAGACTTGTTTCTAACTGCAATTTGTAAAACAGATTTTAAAATAATTAGTCTGTGCAGGCAATTTATCTTATAAAAAGCAAAATCACAGTATAAAACCTGAACCCCCTTTTTTCCCCTCTCCATATTTAAGCTCAACTTTATTTTTTTGAAAGTGGTTGTTATTGTGCTTTTGCTTCCCAAGACCTGCACTTGGTGATAGTACAGCAGTACAGAGTAAGCAGGAAAGCAGAAGATCTGCTTATTTCCAGAGTAATCCATTAAAACAGATACAGTGCAACAGTTGATATATTTAAAAATTACACATGCCCACAGGCAGTTGAAGAATAAATAAATATATGAAATACATATATGAAATATATGAAATATATGAAATACATATGTTTCCAATAGTTAGAAATCTACTTTTTATCTGTTTTGGAATAAAAATTTTGCAGTCACTTACCTTGCAGAGTCTGGAACCTGTTATCATTTGGACAAGTCAAAGACCTTTCTAGAATCAGAGATCTGTTCTGCAGGAGCTTTTCTATGAGTTCGAGCCCTTCAGGGCCTAGCAGCTCAAATAACTAAAAAGAAAACAAAGTAATAAGTCGTCGCCCAAATTAATGTAAATTTATAAATAGGACTGCAATATTGAAACCAATTAATGAACTTCATTTCCAAGAAACGTAAAAAAAGCCCATCTAAAACATTAAAAGCACTTACCTGTACATCTTATGTATAATTAATTTGTCAAAAATCAAAGCATTACAGAAGAGCAGTAAGTTACTAAGAATCCATTCTTGATTTCTAATACCGCTTAAAACAATTTTTCTCCTTTTTTTTCAACTTCTAAAAAGCTAAACAGGGCAGTTTCTCCTTAGTGCTCTTTAACTTTGCTGCTAATGCTGCTCACACAACTTCAAGTATCAGGTAAGAATAAAAAGTTATGATCTACTTCGTTGTGATGTTCTACGAAAGAGTAAGACTTTGGTACTATAGGATCCAAGCATTTCTGTTCTAACTATAAAAATGAGGGAGAGGTCTCTTTTTGTCCTCTATTAAATTTGCCAACTCCCTAACAGAGTTTTTCTGTGATTGTCTGTGACTACTGCCTTCTGGGACCACCTTGAAATAACTTTACGCTGCCTCTTCATATATTTGCAAAATTTTGAACTGTGCTAAGGGCATCAGATCAATAATCCCTTTTTTTCATGCCAATCTGTACTTCATTATATAAGCTGTCATTCAAAAATGAAAAGGAGTTTCTATGAAAAGCATAAGGTTTGTGCCAATTAGTACAGTGATGGCAGAGTTTGCAGAAACCACGAAATAACAGCTCTGAAATGTATAAAGTCCTGTATTTCTTTCATTAGAGTAACCAGTGATGGCAAATTGGAGAAGCGGTCTGAAAAAAAAATGCAATAAATATGGACAAATAGAAAACTGTATACTCAGATAGAAAGAACAAACTACAAAAATACAGAACAGGGAACTGCTGGCTAGACATCAATTCTGCTGTCAAGGACCTGAAGCTGTGATGGATTTCTTTTTATCCAGCCTTTACTAACAGTGATCATTACTTCTTGTCTTTTACATAGATATTCACTGTCACTTTACTGCCACATTTTAGCTAACATTATCTAAAGATATAAGATGACCTTGTTTTTATATTTCAAAAGAAAGTGGTAAATTAGTACCAGTAAATTTGAGAAGGTATTTTTTCCAAGGAGCAACATGAAGTGTATTTGAAATAGCTTAATTATAGAAAGAACTGAATACAAGCTTGCTTCAAGTTTGCTAAGGTCCTGTTGACTATGGAATACCAGCAAAATGAGGAAACAAAATGCTTTCAATTCAACCAGATTTGGGCTTAATGTAGATTCTCACCAAGGCAGCAAACAATGTAAGCATATTTAGTCTTAACATGTTATCCCCCAAAAAACAGCCCAAACCAAAACAAACACACGTCACCACCCCATTACCCCAGAAGGCAAACACCACTTTATCTCTAAAACATCTAACACAGACCTTCAGCTCTGCACAGGACTCCAAAGCATGTCTCTAATTGGAAGCTGTTAAGAACAAGCTAGAAAAGCATCTATCATAAAAGATGAGTTTTGATGGGGAAATAGATGACATTGCTTTTTGGAACAGGAAGAGATTTCTCCACTCCTGCTTTCCCAGTATGTTCTGGAAATAAATCCCATCCATATCAAAACTATTTAAACTAATTAGAACAGCAGAGCTGTACAAAGAAGCAGTAATGTCACATGATTGATGCATGGCCAGAGGCCATGAAGTAAAACTCTATCACTTACACCATCCCCAGTGAGCCAGAGGCCCAAAAGAAAAGTAAGAAGGTAAAACTGCAGATCCTATTCTCCAGCCAGCCAGTCAAAGAGAACCAAACCCATTACACATCACAGACTCTGCAATGCTCATGTGGTGAAGGTCACTCCATTTTGCCTTCTTGGCCACTGGACAGAGTGTGGTCTTCATTTAGCAGCAGTTTGAGAACTGTCTATATTACCTAAGTAATCTCGCTGCTGTCTGAAAAGGAAGGAGGCTTGCAGAACATTTTAAACAGCTAAGACAGACTGAGCTCTTTGTTCAATACTGAGGCGAAAAAGCTAAAGTATTCAGAAGACCAGAATCAATGACCTGTTCTTATTGACAAGATGTACCCCACAGCCACTAGAAACCTGCCAGAGATCATGGGTGGAAATCAACCACTGAGAGCTAAACAGAATTGCTGAGAGATGGAGAGTAAGATAAAAGAGCAAGAACTGCCACCCACCTACCACTGATGGTAGAAGCAGTGGCAAGGGTAGAAAAAGTTTGCAAAGGGCAGAAATAACTAAGCTTGAGGACCTGTAAGACCAATATGTTATTAATCAGATGTGTTCACTGCTTCCTAATTAAGGTATTAAGAACTACCACAGAATGCTGCTGTTTCAAAGTGCAATTCTTTACCTTCTCATTTGTTTTGGCTTTCAAAAACATGTCAGCGTGCATTTACACAGCGTTCTACCATTTCAGAAAAGCTTGGACACTCATTGAAGTTTTTAAGCCTAATTTTCAAATTAATCAATGAATTAAACAACTACCTGAACTTCTATAACAATAGACATCATTAAAGATCTAAGCAACACCTGTGCCTTATGGTGAGTCATGAAAACTGGCATGAGTTGGACAGAAAACATCACTTGTTTGGATCCGACTTCAGTAAAGTGAATGCTGAGCCTGACATCTCCAGAAATAGCACAAAATATGGTTTCTTAAAAAACAAAATAAACAAAACACCAGCACCACCACACCTCACCACCACCTTTCCAGTGTATGAATTAAAATAATTACATTTTTAATGTTAATAGTCACACTACCCAAATAATTGTGGGCCAAAGTTTGTACAAAGTAGCCACCTCACTACTGCTGTCAATCTTACACTAGAAAGCAATTACACTTTATAGTGACAGGTTGATTGCATAAATCAAAGAGAAAGAAAGAGAAAATTAGGAGCTGTGTTGAACTGCCTTATGTCTACTAGGACAAATGAAGCTTCAAGGCAAGAAAACATCTGACCGTGAAATAAAGCATCCTTCTTTCACCAAGACGTATCTTTCCTATAGCAGTTTTATTTTATTTTTTGATGGTATAAATTGAATTTACCAACACAGCCTGGAGTGGCTGAACCAGCCGTAAGAGAGCAAAATCCACAACATGCTCCAGGACCTACTAATTCTTTGCATAGTCCTGCCCACCCCAGTTCAGCCTCATGCTTGGGTGTTCCGCTGAAGGCACAACATTGATGTGTCTGCTTGCTAAAATTGCTTTACATGTTGATTTACAAAAAAAGGAAATGCATTACTTGTCATGGGAAGCTGTGTCATTTTCTGGTGCTGTTTAAGATGGCTGTCCTACTACTTCGCAGAATATGTCCATGAAGAATCAAACTCCACAAACAATAGCAAAAGAAAGGCAAAGTAACAATTCATGTAAAATGGAAAGCTCAAGAATTTATGAGGCAAGTTGTCAATCCCATCTACTCTTAAGGCTCTCCACATGATGAAGCACTAACCCCCAGTGAGCTCCATTGTTAATCTGGGCAAATATCCAGTGTAAGCTGCACAGAATTTCTTCATATTTACTACAGAAAAGCAGAACTTATTCAAAGGTTTTATGCGGTTGAGACAACATTTTGGACACAACATCATGCTTCTAAACATTTTGCTTTCTCTTCTACAGAAGAAAAGACAAATTGAAAAACTGCAATGCACTCCTAGCTATCCAGGTAGCTTAAGAAGCTAATGATTATGTTTCATTCCAAATGAAATGCCTTCCATTAATCAAACCCAGGAGTTCGCAGGGTCATATCCAGTCTAACAGTCTGTGAGATGAAATTTTTAGCATTCAAATGCCAGCTAGAAGCAATGAATCTTAGAAGGACAGTAAGGCTGGGGACCACATTGATGGCAGCTTAATGGGAACTTTTAATGAAGAAACTACCAGAGTTCACAGAAAGGTTTTCGAAATATTTTCAACGCTTTTCTAGCATCAGACTTATTTCTAACATCCTGAGCTTCTGCCGCTCATCTCAAGTGTCCAGTCCAAAAAGGGCACAATAGGGAAATTTATGCCTGAAATAAAGATGGTGTGGGTTTGAATGGCAGACCCATGATACTGGCACTGCAACTTGAACGTTGTTAATGACTTCAAAGGGTTGATGGAAGAAACATTAAATAATGTGTAAGACTGCATGGAAAAAAAAAAAAAAGGAAAGAAAGAAAAAGAAGAGGAAAAAAAGGGGTTCTCAGACCAATAGTTACTGAGATCATGGCTCTTTCAGGATAGCCTGGTAGGAAAAAACATCCGTGCAATCCTGTTTGCAAAAATCTGTGAGGCATCTGACCCAGAAAGCGGCACAGTGGCATAATTCTGTATTCATCTGTATTCAGTATAAGTGCAAGCATTTTGGATTTGATGCATTATTATACATTCTGGCCTGAAAAGTCAATGTCCAAGACCCTGACAACAGGCAGAGGAATCTAGTGAATGTTAATAGCTGCCTTTTTATTAAGTTATGATATAAACTAGACAGCAGGCAACAGCTGGGAGAGGCTGTGTGTCAATCAGCAGTATCTTGAATACCAGCCAAACTTTTATGTTCCCTGAAGTAACAGATTGTGCCCAAAAGGCAGCCCTGACTGCCTTCAATAATAAAGGTCCCACATGACTTTAGCTACTACTCAGTAACCATAAAGACACAGATGAGTGTGATATATGGTCACTCATATTTGTTTGAATTATTTTTACATTTCATTTTATGTGCATACCCCTAATACCTGGAAGGAAGGGTAATGAGTAATCAATCTAGGAACCAAAGGACAAGATGTGTCATATTGCATTAAAAAGGTGAAGCAGGGTTCCCATGCTAATGATTTCTACTGAACATATACTAGTTACATGGCAAAAGCAAGGATTCACAGACAGAAGTCTTGCAGACAGACAGCAGTCTACCTGCCAGAGCAGGTAACAAGCAAGAAGCTGAACCCCAATGAGATGCATGACATGGTAAATTTTTTCAAGTAAGGCTCAGCCATTAAAAGTACAACTTTATTGTTGAACTCACAGCTCAAGATTGAAACTAGGTTTTACTCTGAATGTTAAGCAGCTACTGTTTGATTCTCAATTCTATAAAGCACAATTCACAAGGAGTTTTGGATGTCCCTAGCGTAATCTCAAACATGGAGTACGGAACTGGGAGCATTACTTTGACATAATAAACAATCTGCCATCACAAGGGCATTTTCATTTCTGCATCTTCTATGAGGTGGGTAGGGATCCTATAAATCTCAGAGTATATTTTGTTTTTCCAATGTAAACAAAAATAGACTAGGAACAGTTCTTGTACCTTGCTTGAGTCTTAGTACTAAGTAGTGCTTTGCAGCAATAACTGAAACAGAAACCCAAATCTGTCAACCAGTGCCTGTCCTCTGTGTCTCTCTACCTGTAAAGCCTAACAGCTGGTCTAGGTTCCAGAGTACCACCTACACAACTAATTGCTATGCCTGCACTTCGTGGCTTGTTTGCAAATGATTTTTGCTTTACAAGGCACAGTTTTCAAACAGCATGGAAAAATCATCTTCATAGTACAATCAAGTTTCTTCTGTTCTAGTAGCTCTTAAGTAATTGAAATGATTTCTTCATTTCAAAAATTACAGGAAAAACATTACTTTTTCCTTGGCTTACAGGCTTATTATAAAAGCTGCCTGGATATAGTACCCAAAGAGTACAGACAGAAAAATTCATATTAGCTGTTGCTTAAAAGATTCAGTAACAAAAACAAAGACATTGCAGATAGAAGTGCATAAGAAAAATGAACACAAACTTCATGGAAGGAACTGACTGCTTATTGTTACTGTGCTACTGAAAAGTAATGGACTCTCAGCACCTCTTATATCTGAAGATTACAGAAGAACACTTGGTTTAAAAACAGATCTCAGATGTTCTGTATTTTCATGTTTTTATAGGTTGATTAAAACAAGACAAACCAGACAAAGCATCTTACCATTGTTATTAAAAACAGATGTTAAGCATGTGAGAAAGTCATTCAGCTCTCAGATCTGCTTTTCCTTTTTCAAGCCTTGCATTTTTGAATATACAGCCAAGCATATTAGGTCCACCTATCCAGAAATGATCTTCCAGTCCTAGGAACCATTTCCACCTAGGATACTTGCACAGAATCTTAGCAAGCTCAGTTTACGTGCACTGACTTCACAGTCACTGGGTACTTCAAGCACTTTGAAGATAATAGCTGTTAAAGCTGATAAACTACATGTATGCAAAATGCATTTCTGATCACTATTCCTCAGTACTAGGCCTGGAAGATTCTCACATCACCACCTCAGCAACCACTGGGGTCAGATATGACAGAAAGACGTGCCCATGGACAGGCATTTTCATGGGACAAGGAGCACCTGGCTCCCAGGCAGCCTCCAACAGAACCAAGTGGCAGCTTCATGGGGATGAATGACAAGCTACTACTTGTCATCAGAGAGATCTTAAGGGTCTGTCAGTGAAATCAGTTAGTTTTGAATTTTACTTTCAGTCGACAATCACAAGAAAATAGTGAACTAAACACAAAGTTATAAACAGGCAGATAAAAGCAGAAAAATTCTAAGAAACCCCCAAAGACAGAAGGCTGAGTAAGAAAGCTGATGGAAAAGTTTTCATATAACATTGTCCTTGAGAAAGATATTTGCATAAATATAATGCATTTATGACAAATTCTTACTTAACATTCAACTTTTGGTTGCTAATCTCATTACTACATTTGCAGTGCAACAAGCAGTGCTGGAAATCTGGTCTTCAGCCCAGAACACGTTTTTAGTCCAGGTGTAAAAGTTCAATGTGCAAATAAAGACACAGCCAATTATACTTTTTAACACCGTCTCTCCTCAGCACATTGGCATACCCTCTATTTCTGTATTTCTGTATCCACAGATTGCTATACAGTTTTACTTCAACTACACACTAGTAGAGATAAATGAATCACAGCAAAAAAAACTTCTGAAACAAGTATTAAAACATGAAAATGAATTTCTTAGAAGACTCAGCCTACAGGTACCTGTCCAGATGTCTTTTAAATCAAAATGAAACCTAACGTTAAACCCCTGATCACTTACATGAGAAAAAAAAAAATCTTATAACAAGACTCAAAAAACCAGACTATCACATTGAAAGCATATGCAAATATTGCTTAATAGGCTTAAAACTGTTGTCTTACCTGTTTAATTTCCTATCAGTTTTTATTAGAGATATCTCTTTAGTATTCTTCTTACATTAAAAAATAGTTTAATCTGTCACAGCATAATTCTAAGCTTTTTCCAGCTCCTTCTGCAAATCCATACTAAAACTGCTTACTGTACTCAACAAAGAGACAAGCACAAAACCACAAAGCACCTTACTAAACTTTCTTAATATTTTAAAGTGAAAGTAAGGAGACTGGAGAGATCACCATCGGTGTTTTAACTAATTCCAACTTATACAGATTCACTCATTTTGAAAATTTCAAACACATAGCTACGAGGCAACTTCCAACAGATTATTTTAGCCTAAAGACTTCGGTAATTAGAAATAATGTCAAACCAAGCTATAAACAGCAGACTACTGACATGCATTTTGAAAATGAAGCCCTGAAGACCAATTTAAGTATAGAAAATATTGCTGTTACACGATTTCTTAAACTAGTATTTATCTTCAGAAATATTCTGGGATCAGCTGTTTATGAATTTTGAAGAAAAAAATGCTAAGATTAGCTAATTGCTGCATTTGCCACTTTCCTAAGCACATGGAGCAGTCACATTTGGAATTACTGAATGCATATTTGTAAAGGTATTAGAAAAATGCCTACATCACTACTGCAATAACATAAACCTGAATTCTCCCTGCCCCTTCTCCCCAAAAAAAAAGTAAAAAAACCCCTCTAAGACACCATAACTTGAATAGGAGACAACAGATGCCTATTTTATTCTGTAGTGAGAGCAAGCCACAAAACAGAGACAGGGGTAAGAAATTCTGGATTTATTCAGCAGGAAACATACTTATAGAGGAAGTTTCTGTATCAGAATCAAACATCCAAAATATTTTTTTCAGGGCTGATTATTTCAGATACTTATAATACAATGGTGGTTGGCACAGAAATGTTTTCTGCAAAAGACAAAAATATGCAGATAATTATAAGGGTCAGCAATTCATAAATATGAATTAAGAACAGGGACTTGGCGAAGCACAGAGCCATTTGCCTCTAGTTCAACTCTTTTGCTACCCTAAAGTACAGTGACAACACATGAGAAAATGCCAAGCAGTTAGCTCATCTTGCTTAAAGGAGGTAAAGATGAATAGCAGCAAGGGACCCTAATACAGAAAGCAAGTTTTATCCTAATTAGGAGAGCGATTAAGATCTCCGTGGAAGGCTGACAGGCCAGCAGGCTTCCCCAGGGAAAGAGCCCGAACAGCCTCACGCCTTTGCTTGTGTCGACCAGCCCCAGACTGCACGCTCCAACACCCTGGGTGGCCAGATGCCCAAGTGGGCAAAAAGGAAACAAGTTTCCTTCCATATTACTTTAGGAGTGTGCAGAAAAGAAGAAAAAGGGTTTCATCTATCAGAAGATTAATTTTTACCCTAGCTTTCAACGAAGCAAAGCCTAGCAAGTCATTCCGTGCATTTAGCAGCATGTGAACTAACAAACAAGGTTTAAGCCTCTTCAGTAGCTTCCAAATTTGACAGAGAGAGACAGAAATTTCCAGAGATCTGAAGGGGCCAGGGGACCGCTTTTTGTGCTTCTTGCTCTCCTCCTCTGCGCAGCCACAGCACGAGCGCTGTGGCATTAGCACGCACCAGTGAGCCACCAGTAAAGCACCAGTGAGCCACCAGTAAAGCACCAGCACAAACTCCTCCTGGGCTGGTGAAGCTGCAGGGCTCATGGTGGAGCAGACACCAGGTAACAGAAACCAGTCAGCACCGAGAGCCACAGGAAACTGCCTCAAGCAGCTGTGGGTTTGGGTTTTTGTGAGGGGTTTCTCACCTTCTATAAAATAAGTTGGAGGAGAATGATTTTGTATCTAGTTAATGAGTGAGCTCTAATCTTTCAGGTGCCATTGGACGGCATTTCTTGCAGATCTTGTAGTTCTCTACATCGATTTGAAAAGAACTTCTCAGCATCAAAGAAAATATAAGGGAAAAGTTCTATCAGGTACAGACTGGCTCACTCTAGAAAAAGATCTCATTATGTTTAATTATATATTTAAGCTGATTCAAAAGTTATGAATACATCAAGCCTCATACGACCTCAAAGATACAAGAAGCTTTCAGTACAAAATTGAAGAGTTGACAGGAAAGAGGAAAAGTTACTGACAGGAAGGAAAGCAACTAGCTCTTAGTATCAGGATGAAGCCTAACGTCTCTTGGCTCTCACTGTGGCTCTTTCATAATTTCTTAAGTTCTGTCATCAAAAACCAGCACTCAAACACCATTCAATTTGCTTTCTTATGAAGGGAGACAGCATGGCTCTGTTTTCACAAAAAGACAAAGTTTCCTGTCATCCTTGGGCTTTCAACAGGCCTCGGACATCAACAGAGCTGTATACTTCTGATTTAAAAAAAGAAGGCCACAACTATAAAAAGAAGAAAACTGTATCAAAAATAACTGGATTATTTTCTCTATATGAAAAGGAAGCAGGTAAACTCTGTGGTCAAGAATAATGAGACCCAAGCTTTGTATTATCTGAATATGAAATTCTCAGTAATTTTAATAAAATTACAAAGAGAAGGATATGAGCTTGAAAAGCCAGTCTCATGCCAAGTTAGAAGCTTTGATGATAATATAAAGATAAAACACCACAGGGGTGATTCATATATGCCTGTACTTTCCCATAATGGGTACTGCTTTTATGAACTAGGTAATGGGGAATAAACTTTGTGACATGTTAATTTGTTACAGCTAGAAAGTCCTTCTACTGAACAAAAGGAAGAGTCACTTTGCCACTTGAAACCAAACATGTTTTAAGAGATAAATTGCTCTGTCATGAAAATACCTGTGAAGCAAGGGTACACACACCCACAAAAATAAAGACAATGTTATAATTTCATTATACACTAAGGAAAATGCAGATTAAAGTTATAGCAACATAGTATCACATCCAAAGCTTTTAACTGGTGTTGCATTAACATAGCAATGAACGTTTGAATTAGTTGCTTTTAAGGCAAAATGGATGTTATGCAGCAGCTTTTTGAACTATTCTCCCAAAGGAGCCTCCCTACTTCTTTATTAATTTTAACCAATAAATAATTTCTAAAGACAGCTTGAATTTTGTTTATTTTCTATTATGCAAATAAACTCCTATAGTAAACTTGTGTGATGGTTACTAAGAGACAAATCTAACAAATTAATTTTAGTCAACATTTACATGAAAGTAATACAGCAGCTACAGAAATTCAGTCTGTCCTTATGAAAGATCCCTGGCAAAAGTCTTCTACGTTGTCCAAGTACAAAAGAGGAGACACACTGAATTCCAAGAAGTTTGGAGATGAAATTTCTGGTTGACTTCAGGAGGAGTATAAGCAAACAGTAACAGAATAATGTGAACTATTACAAAATTACTCTGACCATGATCACTTCCTGTTCTTTCTTATGTCTGACACAAAGGCACTCGGAAATCCAACTACCAGATATTACTCTTTCATGTTTTCTAACAAACCTCGTAACTATAATACTAAAGCCTGGGATTCATAACCATTTCTAAACATTCAGGCAAGGATCCTAGATAGGTTTCCTAAATGAATAGCTAACTTTATGATCACTAGTAGATTAGTAACAATCACTAATAAGGCTGGTTGAAGAGCTCTCCAGAAGCAAAAGACGAGCATTTCAGGAAGTCAGGTAAGTACTTCCATTTCCTTCTGCCACAAAAAATAACCTATTTATAAATTTCTGAAGTGCCTTATACAGTTTTTAGATAACACTTTAGCCATTACTTCAGACTTTGTTTGATACTGAAAAAAAAAAAATAATTATATATATATATACCAAAGTAATGGTAGTTCAGTTAGCTATTCCCTATACAAAAATGGTTATTGAATGTTTATTGAAATAATAATGATGTAATCCTGATTCTCAGTGTCTGCTTAAAGCCCTCACAGGTATCTGAACCTTCATGTCCAAATGGAGCAATTGGGTAACTTAGAGCATCCTGAACAACATCTCACAAGAAGGAGAACACTGCTCTGTGTGTAACAGTTCTGAGAGCTGATGCTCATGCACATTTCTTATAACAGGCAAAACTGCTCGGTTACTGCAAAAGCTATGCTAGCACTGGAAACAAACTCACCTAGAATGTGAAAGTTAACTGAAACTCTTGGTGAGATTTTTCCTCACTAAGAAGAATAGCCAATATTTACAAAGCGTTTGTTTCATGCTGCCAGTCTATTTCTATCCTCTCCCTCTCTCCGAGTGCCTTTTCCTGCAAGCCACAGTCCATCAATGTATTACTCCCACACTAAATATGTTTGTACTACTGCTGCTTCTTCACATCAAGCCAGACTGCCAATATTTTCTCATATTTCATTTCCTCAGGTTTCCATGCTTTATTTCACAGGCTACTTTCTATACGATAGACCTCCTGTGAACACTTTTCCAATTTTTTAGCAACTCCTATATTTAGCAATGATGAAGTCATCTACTCAAACTGCTTTGTCTATCGATATGATGTCTATATTAACACATTCTCCTCTTAGGATCAACTGTGAAATGTAACACTGAAAGTATCTGGCAGGGCTTACAATGAAGGTCTTTAAAGTCTTTACAATGGGATGCAAACATATAGATGTTGATATTTATTTTACATTTTCTGGTTCTGGCTTTTTTGAGGGGTTTTACGTTTGTTTGTTTTATTTAAATATCTACATACCTAGATGCATATTTTATATTTTCAGCATCTGTATTTTTTAAATAATGCCAGTTTAACTAGCATGCAGGATATTTCACATTTGATTACGTTGAGTAAGGAGAGTAGTTACTCCTTATTTCAAAATTCCACCTGAAAATCCCTTCACTCAACTAAATTCCAGAGTTTTATTTCATTCTTTAATTAACATTAAGAAAGGAAGGTTTAATGACTTCTACATAACAAAAGAAAGTACCACCATTTTTTGCTGTTCTTACATGTAGCCTCTACAAACCTAATTTCCACAAACTTAGAGCTTAAATAAACATTACCAAGCAATGAATTAAAATAATATATAACTACTTATATAATATACTATATTTACACTATATATAATAAAGTGTAACACAAGATGCTGAAGCACAGACTGCCTTTGTTGCTTTCTGCAGAGCCCATGCCTGGCTCCAGCACGGCATTAACATGTTAAGTTTAAAGGTCTGGAGAACTTCTATAGCATGACAGAAATGTACACCTGAGACACTCCAGTTTGGCATTAAATATCCAAGATTTTCTCTGTACTAATGAGTTTCTGAAAGCTGATTCACAACATATTTTGTCTCTTATGATAAATAACTAAGTAATAAACATGACAGATCATAAAAAATAGTTCTTGCTCTAAAATATGCTGTTTAGTCAAAGTTTTTATGACAAATAAAAATCGTGTAGTTTAACCCTTTTTTCCATTTTGAAAAAAAAAAGTTGCAGTATGACTACCACTCTGCTCACATGAGCATTCAGTTTTTGCTAAATGTTTTATGCAGGCATTACAATATCTGCTTATATTAGTTGTTTAAGACTATTTTACTAACAGTGTAAAACTCATTAAATTACTTAAAATCAGTAAAGAGTAATTAACCAGTGAGTGTGTAACTAGATATCCAGTTCCTCTCTGGGAAAGTCTCATAAAAATGAAACTGCAACATAACATTAAAGTTTTTCTACGTATCAAAAATTTCCAAAACCACATAGAAATACATGTTAGTGCAATCATATTTTGTAATAGCTGATATTTTATGTGCACGGCCAGTAAAATAGCACCATGTGTATACACAGTTCAGAAATCACCTCTGTAAACGAAGCTAAAACCATAAGCACAAAATAAGACAAGTAGTAAAAACAGAACTCTTTTGAAATCAAGGACAAATCCACTTATTGTAATGATTCTAGTATTTTATCCTAGAGGTTTTGTCTTTATACTTCCACATGTTTAATTATTATTTCAAAATATATTCAATTTTTGCATTTCTTTCACTTTGGAGAATCTCATGAGCCATTTCACCACTGACTTCAGTTTCTGGCCAATTTAATGTTCTCATTCACTAACAAGCTGTACTCTTTACTTAAGCCTCAGTACATCATGCTATTTATTGTATTTCAAAACGTGTTTCCCACAACACTTCCTATAAAGATTATATACTAAAGCTACTTATATTAGCCTCAAGTTCTGCTAAATTGCATTTTGACACCAAAGTTGTCTTTCTCCACCTAATAATGGCTTGATGAAAACTGTGCAGGGAAAACAACAGCCTTGCACTGGGCTCTTAGAGCACCTTTGATTCTGCTTCAGACAATTCAGAAAAGCCGCAGCTGGGAGTTCTAAGCCTGAATAACAGCAGGTTATACAGAAAAGCCAAGCTTTGGCTTTGACAGGGAACAGAGAACTTTCTGAGAGTACTGAAACATGTGTAATTAGACTGATGTGCCAAGCTAGTGAGAAGTAAAACTGCGTTTCCAAGAGCAGAACATCCATATTTGATATTTGGAGGAGTTAACCATTTGCAAAGTCCAATATCATGCACTATACAGAGCATCAAAAGATGATGCTTCACGTCATATTTTGCTCAAGGAAATAAATCTCCTTTCACACCTGCACGCTGCACTTTCCTGATGGAGAAGGTCAGCTTGTAACTAGAGGAATGGCTATGCAGCATATGCAAACAAGCTCCATTTGCCTCTGAGACAAGCCAAAGTGTTAGTCAAATATTGAGCCAGAGCCAATTGCACCGTGCACAGATAATGCAGCCTCTTTCTCTAAAGCATCTCTCTTGGAGCCTGCACAGTATGTCAGAAGAATGATCTCAAAACTACACCTGAGCACCAAACAAGTCTGCAAAAATAAAGCATCTAAGCACTTTTCACAGTCAGTATTATAATGTGAACTGTGAAGAGTTCAGAGCTTTTAATATAAATTACATATTCGGACCACTCAGACTCTCCACACAGACCTGAGAATTGTTAAACTCAGTTCAGGTTTAGAAATGAGAGTTAAATGTTTCTCAGGTCAAGTTTTTGGATACTAATATCCAGAACAATGTAGTTTTTATTTGTAAAATGTAACAATAAAGTTCTGACTACTCTTGAAAAAACAAAACAAAAAAAGAAGTAGAGAGAACAGTGTCTGCAGTGTGTGCTACTGACAAACAGCACACTAAGTCACTACTAGGAAACAAAATCTACACACACTTTCTTAGTCTTATTCTGAAGTAATGAGAATTTGTGCAATGCTGACAATGCTCCTCCATTTCCTTACCTGAAGTAGTGAGCAAGTGTGTGCAACCTGCAGGAATTAAAAAATCCTTTTGTAGCTGGTTTGCATTATAAGCTCTAAAATACGCTCTTTCCTGTTGAACTGTATTTCAATGTCATTTCACAACGTCTTAGGTTACACTTGGAAAGAATTTAAATGTTCACATAAATAATGTTAGGCTTTTAAAGGATGTTAGAAATTTGGTAATGTAAATTAAGACTGTATGTATGTTCTCTTAAGAGAATAATGACCATTACAAATTCCTGTTTAATGCAGGAAACTAAATGAATGATTTCTCTGAACAACAAATGCCCGTTATTTATGGATACTTAATTTGGGAGGCCAATTTAACACATCTGAAATCAAGGTCACTTTAAAAACCTAACTGAGATTACTTGCAACACAAGGACTATTTATTTCCTGTATACCATAATTCATTAATTAAGTTACACATAAGGTTAAAATAGAAGTACTCAAAAGGCCCACTCTGCTTATTTATTATGAGATTCTACTAACAAGGAAATTGTTAGAAAACAAATTTTTTAACTTAAAAAAAAGAACATTTTAGGGTAAAGAATATTTTATGCTTGATTTTAATGCAATAAATTAACGAGAAAAAATGAAAACTCAAGTTAATACAGAATTAGGAGTAAATATAATAGGATAATTTTCTCAAATTACTTCTACTTATTCAGTTGAATTGACAGAACCACAGAATGGTTGAAGCTTGAAGGAACCTCCAGAGGTCATGTAGTCTCCAGCCTTGAAGTCTACACAAAGTGCTGCTGTGTCTGACCACCCTCACACTGACAACAACTTTTATGTTTACATGGAACATCCTGTATTTCAGTTTATACCCTTTGCCTCTCATCCTGTCACTGGATATCAGCAACAGGAGTCTGGCTCCATCTTCTTCACTCCCTCACTTCCTGAGCCTTCCCTTCTCCAGGCTGAAGAACCACAACTCCCTCAGTCTCTTTGTGTAACGTCAGACACTCCAGTCCATTAATCATCTCCGTGGCCCTTCACTGGACTCAGTCCAGTACGCCCATTCTGGACGCCACCCTAGAGCCTTCAGATTTTATTTGTTCATCTTACTGCTCAAAGTAGGGTAATCAAATGCATAAGAGTATGACGTTAATTAAGAAAGCCTAACATTTCAATAATAAAAACACATAGTTTTCATGGCTTTTGCTCTGTGCTGCTTGCCTTCCTCCCCATTTTATAAGCAAAAGGAAACAAGAATAGCTAACAATAAATTCATATTATCAATAAAGTTAAAACAAGCATAGTTGATTACATGGATTCTCCAGAATAAGCGAGGAGTACTGATCAGTCGAGACACACATCTTCTCATGATCAAGCTATCACATGAAATGGATAGTCTGGAATAGGCTGCCCAGAGGGGTTGTGGAGTCTCCTTTTCTGGAGACATTCAAGATCCACCTGGAGACATTCCTGTGAGATCTGCTCTGGGTGAACCTGCTTAAGCAGGTGGGTTGGACTAGATGATCTACAGAGGTCCCTTCCAACCCCAACCATTCTGTGAAATGCAGTATCGCCACTGTATCACTAATTTTTAATCATAACTTTTTAACTTCAGGGGTGGGGTGCAGTGAGGGACGAAGCTTTGTTCAAATAAGAGTGGACATCATCAGATAAAGTAAGTGATGGCAATCCAAGAACTGTGGGGCTTTTTGAAAGATAATCACAACAGATGAAGGTGGTATTTAGCCAGCCTCACAAAATACTCTTTCCCTGAAGCACTATAAAACACCAGGTGTTGTTTCCCCCTCAAAAAAATCCAAACACAACAGTGAACTTTATCTAGGAAAATTTAATGGGTCTTATCTCCTTCATCAACCCATCTATTTATAGAGTAACATACTACCCAATATTAATATGGATATCAGAAATTAATTCAGCAACCAGTATTAAAAAGAAGCATATAGGCTTTCTATGTTGTAAAGAAATATACATCTTTCTATAGTATCCATGAGATACACAATAAAAAGTTTCCTTGGGGGAAGAAAAAAAAAAAAAAATAGAAAAAGAAATCAACTGTATATAAAGGGCTAGGGAAAAAAAAATGTATTTTCCATTGACTACTGAGCTCTACAGTTTCCATTCTGATCAGAATTAACAACACTGACCAGTCCTGTTTTACCATGAATGACGTGCCCTGTGACTTGCAAGCTGCAGTGTGAGGCTGCTACTTCTCTTGTCAAATCTGTCCATTATGTTTTGGTTTAAAAATGAAAAAATTCTAAAAAAGTGTCATTGCTGCAGACTGAAGTATGCACAGTTTGGGGAATACTATTAGTTTTTAAGTATCAGGAAAACACACTGAAATCCAAGTTTATCTCACTCAGGAAAAGACTTGATAATCTGCGAATAACTGTTATTTTCTTTTATTAAAGGATAGTTGCAGTTAAAGAAAAGTTTTATATGTGAATTTCCTTCTTATAAGGAACGGTGTGTGCTTCTAGAAGATGGTGACGCTATACTAGATTTGACTGGGTAGATTGGAAACACTTCATAAAAGGGACTACAGAGAAAAAAGGCAAACCAAACTAATCTCCTTCTATATGTTTCTTTAATTTATTTGCTCATGTGCCTACATCAGGGAATAATTTCAGTGTCTTTTGCTTTGAAAGTATCCAGGCCTGTTTTCCATTCTGAGTTCTGCAGACCAGCTGACTTCACCATCTAGGTCCCTGACTGTAGCACTAATTTCTCTTCTAAAAGGGAAATTGACTCTTAATAATTAAGAGTGTTAATTACTGACCTGTTACTATAATTCATTTCAATTTTAAAATTTAAATTCAAATTTGTCACTGGTTAAAGAACTACATTTGATTTGGGATACAAGGATAAGGTGGTTAAAGAGAAAGGAGTATGGATATAAAAATGATCACATGAAACATAGGAACACAATTCGGAGAGCTCACAGTTCTCACAGCTTGAGTACAAGATAATAATTCATAAATCTTCAAAATGTGACACATGAAATTGTAGGTCAAGGAATACACATCTACAAGTGCAATAACACCGTGGATAAGAAAAATATAAATGTGATTGGAGAAGAGTTAAAAAAAATATATTTAAAAAATAAAGACATGCAGGTACCTGGAAAATGGCATAAATGTAGCATACGCTTACTGATGATACATTACTTGGTTTAACACTTCATTAATCTAGAAAATGAATAAATAGCAGTATTCTCACATCTGGACTTCATTTAAAACGTTGCCATTTTCCACATGAGGACTTGTTAAATTCATGGAGATAAGCATTAATAGAAGAATTAAAGTTGTCAAGTAACTGCCTGAAGGGTAAATGAATGGAAAGGCAGTGTTGAAAAGGCAGAGCATCATCTGCAAAAAAAAGTCACAAGTGCAATTCTTTGATGATCATTTTTTAAATTGGTTTTAAAAATAAAAAAAATAAAAATAAAAAAAAAAATTACTGAAGCACAGGAAAAGTGACCATAAAGCCAGCCCTGAAAGAAACTAAAAAGGAGATAACAAGGGTTCACTTTAACCACCCAGGCAACAAGACTCTGGAGCAGTCTTGAGGGGACAAGTTGAGACAAACTTTCCCACATTGTTTTATTAATCGAGTCTTCCTTAATTTAAGATACTGTATCACTGACAGAAAAGGTCCCTTCCACATTCTGTGAAAGTTTAAACAGATTTTGTTTTTCTTTACTCTTTTGTGCTTCTTTTGCAGAAGGGCTGGTGGCAGACACAGAGGAGCTTCCTGCCAGTTCGTTAAATTGACAAATTAGTTAAGTTCCTCTTGTTCTTGATCCCAAGAGCATTTACAAGTTCAGCCAACAAAGCATACTGGCAGGCATTTGTGATGGGATTAGAATCGGGCAACAGAAACAATGCAGATTAACTCAAGCGGGGAAAAAAAAAATCATTATATTGCCACCACTGACAAAGGCAGCTGAAGAAAAGTTACAGGCAGAAGCTTGAGAGACAACAGTGTTCCACATAGCAGAGCCATGGGAAAACTGTCTAAAAGCTCATTGCCACATCAAGCGTTCAGACACACAAACACCACACTGAAAAAAAATCCTACTTAATGAAACAACAAAATAATCTATTAAATTCCACTCTGAAAGAAGCATGGAAAGAACAGAGTCTCAGTAAAATAGCTGTAATCTTCTGGCTCTAATGATGAGTGTATTACTGGATGGATCTATTAAGGAATACATACAGGAAGAGGTGCTGCCCAACTCCTGACCTCCTTTTTTTTTTCCCCATTATATAAAAGCTATATTATTCCACAACTCATACTTTCCTGATTTCAGGTCTGCTTTGATTTGAAAGGAATGTTTTTGACCCTTGAAGGAAAGATTCAGCACCTTCAAACTCCACGTTACCACCCTTAGGTCTCTTGCTGGTTTTCATCACCTGAACATTCTCAGGTGCTTATCACAAGGAAGAAGCCATATCTTACTTTTTCAGTAGGAATTATAACGAATTATTCTTAGAAATGAAATAAAAAGGAATGTTTGTTTTCCACTATGACAGTTTTCAATATAGCTAGATTGTATTTAACTAAGGGAAGCCCTGGATGCTATAGTTTGTGTACATGTTACCTTTTAATTCAGAGAACTGAAGACAGCCACAGCTGTAAAGGAGACAAAATAATCCTAAGCAGTAAACTTTTTTTGCCTCATTTTATAGGCAAATAAATCTATCATGTATAGAGATAAGTAAATATATGTACTACTCACATAATAATCAAACTACTACTTATTACGTAATTTTCTTGAAACAGTTCTGTTTCACTTCATAGCCCAGTGTTGTTCTAGTCATTTATACAGTGTTTAACATGATTTTGTCTGGGAAACAGCACCTAATCTAACAGGCTGAATGATATTAAAGTTTCTTAATTTTATTTGGGCAACGTTCTTTCCTTGGCCTGAGATGAATAATAAATCACACATTTTTTCATAATCTGTACAGTATAAACTAGTTCTTAACACGATTCTCATTGCATTTCCTTTTTTCCTCTAGTTATTTTCTCTCTATAGGAAATTTTTCCTGTTTTGTTACAATAAAGGGATAACGCACCTCTCCATTAGTGTAAAAATAGACATCAGTATCTCCAAAGTACAATTCAGAAAAATTTTACAGATAAACTATGACAAAAGTTCACACAAGAAAGACAGACGCTCTCTGAGAACAGCACAGTGTAACCTAAGAGGGACTGAACTCCTCCAACCTCTTCCTCATTATCTTGGGTGAGCTTAGGTGGCAAGGTTGCTAAAAAGCTCTCAAATGCCTCAGGTGCTCATTCTGAAAGCACCATATACTAGAAACTGAGTACTTGAACTGAAGAAAGCACTGCATACTAAGTTTTAATAAAAAATAATAATAAAAACCCACTACAGTTATTGGGAAAAACTCGATAGTTTGTCATTAGCTTTTTCATGCTTCTTAAAATAATGGTCTTGTTACCACATCATTACCATTTCATACTCATCAACGAAATCTGACATACAGTAAAAAGCACGCTTCAATAGCTGTTGTTTAGTTTTACTAGACTTTACGTCCCCAATGAAAAGCACATGTCCTAAACACTTAGAAAAATCTAAGTTATAACTCCCATATCACTCCAAGCATAAGAATCAATTTTCCTCTAATTAAGAGTCACCAGTGATGTGCCAGATAAACAAACTGTCCCAAAGGAAGTGTGGAATTTACTTAAACAGTGAAAACAAAGCATTTCTTCTACCTCACCAACCTCTTTAAACATAAGCCATACAGTGCTAGAGAGAGAAGCTCATTTTAATTCCTTGTAGGGTTAATTAAGTAGATAAGAACCTAAATAGCATACATGTGTGTGCCTATACATACACTGCAAAAAAGTACAAGGCAGAATGTCACGCCTGAAATGATCTAAGAATGCTCATATTCTTAGTGTAATCTGGAATCTTAATAAGCTTTGCTTAAGGATCATTAGAGGTGTCCACTCACCAATATCCTCACCACCACCATGTTCTTTTCTTGTTTAATAATAAATAAGCAGTCATATGTTCCTAAACAGAATAGTCATAGCGTGTTTCAAAATACGAAAATGTGTTTTATAGCTCTGGATTTTAATTACAAAGAACTACCCTTTCATATCAGTAGTTCTTCTTTCATTGGTTTATAAAGAAAAAAAGAACTCTGTAGAGCAAAAAGACTTTGTCATGTATGCATCACCACAATTAATGTAAGATTTTCAGTATGCATGATAAATCACATACTTGTTATGCCATCTCATACATCAAACGTATGATCTAGTTCTAGAATTGGCTTATCTTCAGGTCTAAAAGCCCCATCTGCTCTTACTGATGCCACCAGCAAAACTGCTTTAATAAAAAAAAAAAAAAATATTCCCTAAGTAATGGTGAAGTCCAAAGCCCAGAAAAAAAATTTCAAGTCATAACTACTCTTACAGAGAGCACAATACAAATGCCAGTTAGCTTTTAACAAAAGGTGATCAGGTTCAAATTCGTCTTATCCCTCTCCCTGCCCCCCACATTATTCAAAGAACAATTAATTAATAAATAATTACAATGAATTGATAAATAATTACCAAGGGTAAGTGTCAGATTTTGCACCTGGGACACAGCAACCCTGGCTGTATACAGACTAAGGAACAAGATGCTGGAGGTGGAGCTTCACGGAGAGGGATCTGTGGGTTCTGGTTGGCGGCAAGTTGAACAGTGTGCCCTGGCAGCCAAGAAGGCCAACCGTGTCCTGGGTGCATCAAGCACAGCATTGCCAGCCGGACGAGGGAGGTGACTGTCCCGCTCTGCTCTGCACTGGTGCGGCCTCACCTGGAGCACAGTGTGCAGTTCTGGGTACCACAGGATAAAAAAGATATTAAGCTACTAGGGAGTGTCCAGAAGAGGGCCACAAAGTTGGTGAAGGGTTTGGAGAGGAAGCCGCATGAAGAGCGGCTAAAGTCACTTGGTTTGTTCACCCTGGAGGAGGCTGAGGGGAGACCTAATGGCAGCTACAGCTTCCTCACAAGGGGAGGAGGAGGGGCAGGCGCCAAACTCTTCTCTTTAGTGACCAGTGACAGAACCCAAGGGAATGTCAGGAAGATGTGCCAGGGGAGGTTTAGGTTGGCCATTAGGAAAAGATTCTTCACCCACAGGGTGGTGGAGCACTGGAACAGTGTTCAAGAAGAGAATGGACGATGTCCTCAGACACACGGTGTGAACTGTGGGGTTGTCCTGTGCAGGTACAGGAGTTGGACTCAATGGTCCTTATGGGTCCCTTCCAACTCAGCACATTCTGCGATTCTGTCAGTCTAAGATTGTTGCAAGGAAAGGCAACGTGGGGACAAAAATAAGGAGAATGGGGAGAATTTTTTTTTTTAATTACTAAGAGTTCTTAAAAATCCAAAGTAAGATACACGTGTCAGACACTCAAGGAAAAGAATCCTATCCTCTCTCCAGCAACACAAAGAAAAGGACTTACTTTTGCTAAATCTGCAGAAAGGTATGCGTACGTTGGAAAGTAAACCATTTTTTCATATGATCAAATTAAAAGTCCTGTAAATCCATCAGAACAGAAAATCTGCCAGAAAACATTTGTTCCAAAAACCAAAGGAAAGGATTTATTAGTGATCTACATAAAAACTGAC
This sequence comes from Columba livia, assembly GCF_036013475.1. Classification (NCBI taxonomy): domain Eukaryota; kingdom Metazoa; phylum Chordata; class Aves; order Columbiformes; family Columbidae; genus Columba; species Columba livia. The sequence continues at coordinate 44,086,432 of NC_088604.1, forward strand.
AGCTTGCACTTCTGCCAATTGATTTAGCAATTCATTATGACCATAGAGTTGTAAAATAAAGTTATTTCTTCTTGCTTCAAGTGAAAGGCTTCAAGTATTTCCTTTCACATTCTACAAATTAAAGTTAGGTATTAAATAGGCATTATGCAGAAGTATGGAATTATTTCTGTATACTGTGTGACTACATCTGAAAAGTCTTTTGCTGATGTAGAAAAAAAACCCTTTATCTCTGTACAGTTAATAAACTTCAGGTCTCTACGGTAAATGAAGGTAATAATGAAGGTAATCTTTTTCATGTTTCATTCAGCATGCAAGTTTCTTTAACCAATCTCCTTCTCCAAGACTGTTCAGTCTTCTTTGCAAACATGCATGAAAGTGTTACCTTTCAAATATATTTTAATGCAGTAGAAATTAGATCAGCTTCCCCTTATATGTACATTTAGGTTCTCAAACTAGAAGTTTATTAAAACAAAACAAAACAAAACAAACAAACTAACAAAAAAAAACCAACCAAACAAACAAACAAAAAACACAACACAAAAAATAGCTCAAAGGACAGACAAAATGTAGTCTACTTACTATCAAACAAAACAAGAACGTGACTTCACCATTACGCAACAGACATCAATACATAGTTAACTAATTCTAAGATTAAATATTCAGGTCCTCTTCTCTATCACTTAATGTTTTTGTTCGGAAGAATAAAATCTGCAACTATAATGGAAAAATTCCAGCAAATTTTCAATACACTGTCACAAGATTGTCTATCATCGGTTGTATCTCTATAGCAAATTTTCAAAATTCAAAGTCTTTCTAAAAAGTTACTTTGACAATTCAAGTAGGAAAAGCAGGGCAAGTAGGAAAAATAAAGTAAATATAACAGAAAGGTGCACAGGAAGAAGCAATTAGCAAACTGCAGGAATTCTTTCCCAATTTCATTGAAAAACAGTCCTCTCTTGCCTAGATACATGCAACCATCTCTCCTGCACATGCCTGGAAAGCCTCTTCAACAGCCTTTAATCATAACCTTCCCCTTTCCACCACTACACTTATCCTTGAACTCCAGCCTCTCGGTAGCTCTTCCCTCTTGCTCAAGTTTTCTCTGCCCTTCTTGTGATAAGCCCTCCTTCTTATCAAAAGAGATAGGAGGAATATGACAAAGTTTTAAAGCAGCACCTCTTGCGCAGTCCTCCATCTTTCCTTCCAGCAACTGGAAGGCTCTGAAACTAGAGATGGAACACGTCCAAGAAGGTTAAGTTTGGTTTGGCTTTGCAAGCTCTCACACTTCTGTACGGTAGCTTAAACTGGCGACTGTTTAAAAAGAAAGTATGGAGAAGCTGAGCAAATGGAAAAAGAAATAGCCTGTCTTATGGGAGAATGTATTCACATGAAGTTCATGCTGCATCCATCTTCTGCCTGGTTAATTAAGACGCTGCCATGTAATTTTCCTGAAGACCAAAAAAAAAAAGCATAGACAACGCTTGGATAAAGTATGTTGACATAATCCAATATGAGGTAATTTGATATTTGTGGAGCAGCATTCAAATACATGCAGTACAGTTAATACACTACTGTACCTCATTTTGAAGTTCATCGCCACTTTTGCTAGAAGCGAGCATCTCATACAAAGTACAGCAGAGGTCTTCTGTTGTTGGCCCTCCAGGGGTACCTCCTTGAGATTCATTCAGATACTTTCCAACTTCACGCCATAAAAAAGAATCATCTACTTTTTCCAAAGACTTGAGACCAGATTTCTCATCACAGTAATTCTGTAAGTGATTCAGCTGGTTGTTCAGAAATTTGTTGTAATCTAAGCTTATAATTTTCTGCTCATCGGCTTCACCATTCACAGGCAGCTCCTCAGAGTGATCCAAATCATGCATGTCAAATGAAAACACTATATTTTTACCAAAGAACACTCTGTTATCACAATTTTGCTCTTCAGCCATCTGCATGAGGGCTGTAAGTTGTTCTTCAGTGAAGTGAGAAGCAATCCGACATGTGGCATTACAAGCTGCAGTAGCAGATGATGATGGAAATGGCCCAAACATCTGCTTGATCGCCTTTGTCTCATCATGGCCAACGCATTCTTTCCTGTGAAATGTCTTAAAGAGAAAAACAGCTCCGCTTTCAATTGCTTCTTGTCCATTTTCAGCTCCAACTGTTAACAAAACCAAAAACAAATGTAACTTTATACACTTCAAACTAATTCTCCTTCATTGCCTATAACATAACTGTATTCAATTTCATGCTGCAAGTCTCATCAGAGATATGAAATGAAGACCATAACAGCAAGTAGCAATTGTTACAAGGTAGTGAAGTATAAAAAGTATACGATAATAAAGCATCTGTCTTCATTATCCTTATACTTGCTAGAAATTCATATTAAGGATTACCAATGTTTTCATATCTTTCCAAATAAAAGGAAAAACTTGCCTGAGGTCTTAAACTCACAATAGCATATTTATGAGCTTTTTTAGGGTAACAAATTTCCACTTTGTACCAATTCACTGCCTAATCTGAATATTCGTAACAGACTAAGTGTACAGAACTCTGCAGGGTATTACTACATCCTTGTAGTAATTCCCAGTAGAATTACTACATTCTTGCAGTAATTCCCAATAGAATCGCTACAGAATGTGTGTGTGTGTTTGAAAAATTGCCCAAAGAAATTAAAGCAAATAAATGCATGAATTTAGATTGATATTAACAAAATACCATATTAAGCAAATAAAAAATATAGTATTAGAGAAAAACATGAATTTACCTCTTATACAAATATCCGCAAGGCACTCAAGGAAAATATAAACAAAGCCACCATATGAGAAACCTAAATGTCACTACTAACCAAGATTTTAAAAGTCATCACACAGAACAAAATAACACCCCAACCAACCAACAACAAAAACAGCCAGCACACTTGGGTTTTTGTTTGTTTTATATGAGGACAACATACAATGCTTTTTTTTAAGTTAAAAGTTGTGTTCTAAAAAGTTGGGTAGGTTACTCTGACATTTTCAGTAGAATTAGCACTTCTTACAGGATTGCACAATTTTTACAACATCTTAAAAGCTTACTGTCGAGATTTACAAGCTGCTATTGTCCAGATGTGTTTACCTGGTCAATTCTTTAGTTATATTAAGGCAACATTGTTACTTGTGAGGATTCAATTTAGGTCACGTTTAACCCCAGCAGACGTTTTGGTGGTTTGGTTGGTTGGTTGGTTTTAGTTTTGCGGTTTTGTTTTTTTGTTTGTTTTTTTCCCCACAATGTAACAGGAAAAAGCAAAAGAAATCCAGCATAAGCAGGTGAAACAATGCTGAGTAACTAGAAACATAAAATACAAATGGAGGTGCTTAAAGATTCTGTATTTCTGGTGAATTTCCCAATGATGCACTTTGAAAAGCTAAAAAATATATAGATGGCACTGGAGGTGATATTTACAGGATAATTAGCTAACTATGTGCAGAAGATACATGATAAAGATAAGTACACATACGTATACGTAAATACATCTCAAAGGAAAAAGGTGGTTTGGCCTCCCTCTCAGCATTAGCTATATAGGAATCACAGAAAGAAAACCCCAACATCTGAAAACTTACAGACCTAAGTCCAGCTGTATGAACCTCACTTAAAGGAACTTGTGTCAGAATAGAAGTACATGTTATTAAAGTGCAATTGTACTGAAGGATTTGAGAAAAGCTTCTCAGGTTTATTATGTGCTAACTCTCCTTTGTTATCAACAACTATTTGTGCAAGCATCTTTTTATAAAATCCTACACATCCCCTCTAAACATAATGAGCCAGTCAAGGTGGCAAGAGATGCACTACTTGAAGCTACTCTTTCCTTTTTGTTTTTAAGCTAATCAGATCATTACAGTAAGTGACATTTTCCCCATAAAGGAAATCAGTATTACAGTATCTGTTGCCTAAGCTGAAATCTCATTTCCTTGAAACTAAGCTAAAGCACACATATACGCAATTCCCTTTCCCTACTATACATTTCAGATGACAAGAGTTGGAACAGTACTGTCAGTCCAGTTTGTGCCTCAGTCACCCTAATCCATTCTGGTTTGTGTCTCCATAACATTACACATCTTTATTTAGAAGTGTCAAAGCTGATGGTTTCTTTCTAACTTGTTCTAACTAAATAATCATGCATTTGTTTTCATTTGTTTTGTCCTCTCCACTCAATCAAATGAAATTTTACCACTATTATTTTCAAGTCTTTCAATTTGCTCTACCTACCCACCATACTCTCAATCTTATTACTTAGAGTTCTACTCAAGATATTTGAAACACAATCAGAAAAGGAGAAAATATACCTACTAGACTGAAATGAAAAATTCTTAAATATGTGGCAGCTAGAATTGTAGCCATGTACTCCGTTTATGAGCTGATTAACTTAAATTCTGCTAACAGCACAAGCTGAATTAGTTTTAGTCTGTCAATCAAAAACTAAATTTCCAATCAAAATTTTTACATTTTCTTTGCCGTAATATATGTTCAGTTTTAAAAGCCCAGTTACAGATGAGTGAAATTTATTATTTCTTTCTCTCTGCAACAAACACTTCAAGCAGAAAACATATTTTACATTTTTGTCTGCCTATGTAGCAGTCCAATTTCTCACAATACCAATCACATGGGATTAGATAACACTAAGATTGTTCCCTTCACGGAGTACTGCCATTCCAAAAGAAGTTGCTGCTGCTTTTGCTTACTAAAGGTCAAACACAAACCATACCACACGCTACACAACAATACTATCAAAAAGCAAGAATATCCACATTTTAAAATATAATTTTGTTGCTATAAGACAGAAAGCCAAACTGTGCATATACATAACAGATTAACAGAGTTTCAAAGATATTTCAGGGCAAGACTGAAGTCAAGGTAGAACTAAAATTGTACCAGTATGCAAAGTATGTAGGCAGAAAGCAGCTTGAAAAAAACCCAAACCACTTAACAAAACAGCCTATTATTAGACTACTAGAGAATGAAAACATACCTATTTGTTTTGCAGCTTGTAATATAGTTTTTAAATCACCATTTACAGTTTGGTGTTCTTTTTTGTCCAAATTGTCATCAACAAACTTTATTATCTTCTTCCAAGTAAGATCAGAGTTCAGCAACTGTTCATGCAGTTTTGATCTTTTAGTCTGAAAATGCAAAATATTTGTGGTTTTTTATTTATTATTTCAAATTAGTATAGAGAGGTTCCATTAAAATTAAACATCAGATAAAAAAAAAAAACAAACCACACAACTCTTTCCAATTGCATTCAGTGAGTATGTAGTAACAATTGCAAGCAGTTTTCCTGTTACCTGTTCTTTACACTCTTGTGCATAAGCAAGGAGGAAGACAGACACACACACATTCACTACTTTACTCTTTCCAAGGGAGAATTCTCTGTAAAGCCAAACTCTTGCAACTTCAAGAGATTTATAGCTCCCAGGATTCCAAATTCATTTCATGTTACAGGTTCCCACAATGCATTTTTTGCTGTAATGTACTACTTCTTAGAAAAAAAAAAAAAAAGTACCTAAATTCAGTATAACTAAATTTATTTAAACCTCCCTCAGCAAGAATCCAAAGTGAACTTAATATTTGAAGGTAAATGTTTGGCTCCCCAGCTCTGCTAAGCTTGCAGCTAAAAACACACAAGGCCAGTCCAACCTAAATAAGTTTCTGAAACAAAAAGCAGCAGGGCCATAATAACATAGCCAAGTGATGCTGTTCACACAGCATGTCATAACTGTAAGGGCCTAGCAGAAATCACAAAGTTACAGCAAAATTGACTCTGAGTGAGGACAATATGAAGGATTGCACAGGAAACTACACACACTCTGCCCAGTCTTGCTTGCCTGCTCTTATGAAGTAGCAAGGTAAATTAAATAAGCAAACAATTCTTGTTATATACACACTAATACTTTACAACTATGCTTTGGAAAAGGGAAAAAAAAAATCTTTACCGTTAAGTCAGTTAATTCTTCACAGTAATCCTCATGTTTACTGACATTTGAAAAGGAGCGTAAAGCGCCCGTAAGACGAGGCAAGGCCATCTGTTACTCATTCAGTGATCCATAGGATGAGAAAGTAAATCCCAGTTCAAGCACCTAGATGAGAACAAACAAATAACATAACTTTGTTAATGCTATAAATACAAACTGGCATCACAAACTTGAAAGACCTTTTTGAGCAAGGAGAACTTGACTGGCACTTCAATTAAACAAGTTTAAAAAGATAATTCTCTCAAAACATTTGATAATCAAGACCCAACAGAAGGGAGGTGAGGGGCACACAGCATAGGCAAGACATGGTGACGTGCAGAGGTCACTCAGGAGGTTCTTCTTCTCTCTTCTCTCTAAAGGGAAGTTACCAGCAACAACGCAAAGTGGCAATTATTCCTTTAACACCACTAGCACAAGAGTATTACAGTGAAATCTATGTAGCTGAACTTTAGCTCCCAACAGCAATAAGTGATTACAACCCACGGGAAGATTTCCTCTGAACCAGCCCATGCTTGGACCCTTCAGGTCATTAACAGCCTCCGGCACTGATGCAGAGACATCCTTCTTGACAACTGCTTAGCCACTTCTAACTGGCAAAACAGACAACGAAAATTACAACAGGAAAAAAGAGGCTCATAATATATATAACACTGAAGTATTGTAAGAAATAAAAGTAAAAAAGAGCTACCAGAAAGCTGAAAAAAAAGTATGCTTTGGGATCACAGGGCTCTCTCCAGGAGTACTGCCTAATTCTGTGCAGTCTTATTTCCTCTGTGAAACAAGCTCATATCTATACAGCAAAACACAGCTGTTCTCCAGCTGAATTTGTACTCATTCCAAGCCTTTTACTGAAACTATTCTCAAAGTTGTTTAATTTCAAAAGGCGCCCACAGCTGAATTGTTTAATGAACTCTAATGCACAGCTACAGTTTCTGATGGTAGCAGATAGATAAAGATTTAGATTATTTTTTAAACAATTAATGATACTATTACAAACCTAATGATCTGCATCATTCTTAGCATGCCTGAAGATCATCGGCCATTCAGAATTAAATAACCTAAAATGGAGTTAATAAAATGTCTTTTGTTCCCCGCCAACAGGCATATACCGTACAGAACTCTGTGCTTTAATCCAATTATCCTTAACGTTTTTCTTCATTTAATGACTGCATTTGTATTTTAGCTATCAATTTTGCAATACAGCACAAAGGCAAATCCAGATGCAGCGTTCCAGTGACAGACAGAGAAATGTCACTGACTTGTCAGGTCTGCTTGTCTCCCCACCTCGCATTCAGATGCATCTTGAGAAAAGCTATCACAACAGCTGATATTTTGGGGAAAATGTTATAACAATGAAGCTACAAAATGTGGAAATAGAAAATCTTTAACTGTGAAGGGACTGAAGGACGTGTTCAAATTCAAGCCTAGGAGCAGAGCCAAGCAACACTGCTGCTTTTGAGCTGTTCAGTGGATGTATGACACATAGGTCATCGTAGCATAGCTCCTCGTGAAAACACTGTGATCACTACAGCCACCAGTATAGAAGTAACATGTCCACAATTGAGGAAATCTAACCAACATTGTTTGTTTGAACCCAACAAAAAAGGTAAATCACTCTCATACTGCTCCAATGACAGCACTGACATTGGTTATTAAAGATCACTCCATTTTGCCAATTTATTTTATACCTACACTCAAATACCTTTTTCTATAGAACTATGGTCCTTTACAATAACATATAACAATGTAACTGTAACATTATTAATTGTCCTTTCTGAAACAACACACACAGTAATTTATGAAAGTTCGAACCCACTTGTTAAAAGTTCACTTTTCACATACACTTTTAAGAGATTTTTAAAGCATCTCCAGCAGGCACAGTTGTTAAGAAATTGAGATTTAAAGGAGTGTTTCTTCATCCTTTATCCATCAAATTATTAATATTTCCTGAAACTAAAAACATGGAACCCCAGAGGACAAGTAAGGGCACAGGCCAAAAGCCAAATAGAGCCCCAAGGCCCTACAGTTAAGAACATATTAATAAATGCTGCCCCACGGGTGTCTACATGCTTTCAGAGCTTGCCAGTCCCAGAGGGGTCTGGTTTGGCAGAGCAGCTGTCCTAGGCTTCTGCACCTCATTTACTGGCAAACTCCACACACGGCCTTCATTTCTGGACCATGACACTTGTCCTCAGCAATGCACCACAAGAAAACAAAAACAGCCATCAATCAGAAGGCAGGTAACAGGTACAATTACTCTACTGTTAACATGAAAACCAAGGCAAAGAATTGTGGAGTTGTCATACGCAAGGACAGGAGTTGGGTTCATTGATGCTTGTGGGTCCCTTCCAACTCAAGTCATTCTATGATGCTACAAACACTATAATTCTGCAACATATAAAAGCTGGCTGAAAATGCTGGGTCAAAAATGCTGTGGCCCTATGAGATGAAGTGTAAATTCACATTTGTTTTAAAATAAGTTACCTGCTTTCTCATAAAGCCTGCTGATGTAGATACCTGCCTGCATCATGATGCCTTGAAAGTGGATCAGCTACTGCTTGTCTTCCTGCAGCAATCATAAGGGTAACTAATTTATTCTGGTTTAAGAGAAATATACCCATTTGCCTGGAGCTTGATCTGAAGCATCTGCACTATGAAAAAATCATGCTAATGTCTGCTGGTATTGGAACAAGGCCATAAAGGGCAGCAGCAATTAAATCCTATTTACTATGTCCCATATATAGAGATGCAAGACAAACTTACACCATCCTTCTGCCTATCCTCCCCTTGAGAAAAAGGTACCATTAGGTTACTTCATGTCTGTAGAGGGTCAAGTGGTATGGGAATTTAAGCTTGAGATCAGTACAGCTTTGCACAGTAAAAATCCTGATTTTTTTTTTTTTTTTTTTTTTAGGAAAAGAAACTGAAGTTTGAAGGCTATGAGGGTGATGAGACACTGGCACAGGTTGCCCAGAGAAGTTCTTGGTGTCCCATCACTGGGAGTGTTCAAGGTCATACTGGACAGGACTTAGAGTCATCTGATCTAGTGAAAGATTTCCCTGCTCATTGCAGGAGGGTTAGACTGGATGATCTTTCATGGTCTCTTCTGACTCAAACCATTCTATGATTCTTAACACTCTCTCAGATTTCCTGCCTCTCTTAAAAAAAAAAACAAAACCAACTTTCCACTAGACTTCTGTTTGTAAAACAGGAAGACCACCTTTCTACAGCTTTGTGAAGATGAGATCCAATATCTTTTAAAGCTTATTTTACTTGTTTTAAAAAGAAGTGTGATTTTTAATGTTGTAACTTTTTAGGAGGCAAAGTAAAACATAAAAGCAGATTATACTCAGAATTCATATAAGAAACCATTCAAACTTCATAGTTTTAAAGTAAATCTAACAGTAAACATGGATCATAATCTGAGCAGGGTTTTTAAATTGGAAAATGTGAAAAATTGCTACGAATATTATGAAGATAACAAACAGTACTGGAGAAATTTTCCCCTTTCTATTTTTACCAACTATTTAAGTTTTCCTCCCACTCTCGACCTTCCTATTTTCTCTCTATATATCTTTCTCTTCTCTACTGAAATGTTACAGAGATTATAATCAAATAGTTTTTTGTTGCTGCTGATTTATTTAAAACTTATTTTAACACCTGTACTTTTTAACAAAACAAGCCAGCTTCCTGGTAGAGCTAAAAGAAGGGGATTGATTAAGTGCAGGAATAACAGAGCATTAAGAGAATGACAGGTCAAAATCAGCAGCTGCACTATCCTAAAGTTCCAGCTTCTGTAGCCTCTAGTATTTGGTGTGTTACAGGTCCCTTAAAACCCTACGGCAATCATTTTGTTTAAACTATTAAAGGAAAATTAAGCCATGTTACCAGGTTTTGCCTATAATTCTTAAAACTATTAACTAGTTTCTTGCCGTCTATGTAAACTTCTCTTTTATAAAGCCCAAATAAGTTACTATTGATTACTAATCTAATCAAAGAACATTACAAAGAAAAAGAGGCTTTAAACATCAGCAATTAATAGCAGGTTGCTATTGACCACATAGTATTTGGATCAAATGGCATTTTTACCTGCACTTGTCAAAGTGGAATAATTTCAAATGAAACAGAAGCTAAAAAGGCAAACAATATACCAGTCATAGGGTTGTTTTGTTTTGTTTTTAAAAAAGGGTCAATGCAGTAACTTCTTTTATACTTTAAAGGCATTTAAAAACAGTAAACCAAATATTAGCACTAGATTATCTAAACCAAACACAAAGTCTGCAAGACCATGAGGACACATTGAGGCATTTTAAATATATCCACACACAGAATATTTTACTTCTTTACACATCTACGCAAGAGGAATGAAAATAAATCAGTCCTGAAGCATTACATTTTAGTGACATGAACACGTTTTCGAATTGCTACAATGAAACTCGGCAGCTTCATAACAAAAAAGTTCGTATTTTATTTATAAACAAGCCTCAATATTTTTTAAAAAAAAACATATTCTATTTGGTGTGTATTTCTCACCACTGTTCTAAACAAATAAATAAAAGCATTACATGAAAAAGTTATCCTACAACAATGGGGATGTGTATCAGATTCACTTAAATTTCTTACCCAAGCATGTTTGGTACAAACAGTGCAAATACAGCATCTAGCATCGAAGTTGACAGCCAGGGATAATAGTGGTTTAATAATGTCTGGGACATTAACCATAACCAGTAGGCTAAAGCAAGATACTACAATATTAATATTTTCCAACTTTATATTTTGCACCTTTATAAGCAGTGCTATATGATGTAGCAACAATCGTGCACTTTCAGACATCTAATTTTCTGCAAAAGGCTTAGACATCACACTAGAATTCTCTCAAGTTGTCTCGGTTGAATATTGCTGATCTCCAGTCAAGACCATGCCAGTCTTTGAAAGGGAGATGTCAAGATTATAGAATATGCACTCAGGAATAGCGGTTCCCCAATAACACAGTATTCATCTCAGTGAATACCAGAATGCTTCAGCGTAATGAGGCAGCATAACAGTGCCTGTGTGTGCCATCAGTCATATAAAAGACAATTTCAGAATCCACGCATTCAATAGAGTATTAACCCTTTCCAGATTCTCTCTCTCACAATTTTGGCCATGCATGTGGGATTAAACACCAGCTGCCTAACACTGCTCCTGCCCATGGCAGCTGGAGAGGCGTTTCCTGTGATTATGCCCAATGCTGTTCTGGTATGATGCCAAGTACATGGCTTGGCCCAATAATGTGTTCATTTTAGAGGTGCTTTAAGATCATTACCAAGGATAGCTGTCATTTCTATAAATAAATAAATAAATAAATAAATATTTTAATTAATTTGAAACAACTTTTTTTTTTTCCTAAATAATTCACCTTTCATTTCCAAGAACATAAGATGTAGTTCTGAGATGCAGATTGAGAAATGTCTGCAGTTTACACCCCATCACCTTTTTCATTCCCTGCACCAAGAGACAAACTGCATGCCATGCAAGAGACTTAAGGACTTTCCTCGCACATGGAAATGTACTATAAGCGAAACTCCAACTTCAATACACATAATACGTATGTTCATTTAAACACTAGGCATGAGCCACAAACACAAGATGGGGCATGGAAGGGTGTTTGTGTTGTGATTTAACCCCAGCCAGCAACTAAGACCCACACAGCTGCTCACTCACTCCCCCCTAGTGGGATGGGGGTGAGAATCAGAAGAATAAAAGTGAGAAAACTCTTATGTTGAGATAAAGACAGTTTAATAAGTAAAGCAAAAGCTGTGCATGCAGGCAAAGCAAAATAAGGGATTCATTCACTACTTCCCATGGGCAGGCAGGTGCTCAGCCATCTCCAGGAAAGCCGAGCTCCATCACATGGAATGGTGACTTGAAAAGACAAATGCTGTAACTCCAAACTTCCCCCTTTCCTTCTCATTCCCTCAAATTATATACTGAGCATGATGTAATACAGTATCAAATATTCCTTTGCCCAGTTTGGGTCAGCTGTCCTGGCTGTGCCTCCTTCCAGCTTATTGTGCACCTGAAGCCTCCTGGATAAAAAGTCCTTGACTTGGTATGAACACTGCTTAACAACAACAAAACCTCAGTGCATTACCAACGTTCTTCTCATACTAAATCCAAAACACAGCACTATACCAGCTACTAGGAAGAAAATTAACACTATTCCAGATGAAACAAGGACAGTTTGGTTTTGCTTTAGCTTAATAGGGAACTCTCTGTGCCTCTCTCTCTTTACACCATGCCATCAACAGAAGTTGAAAACAATCCTGGGGCCAGGGGGGAGGGGTATCTTACTCCATTCCAGGAAGGTTTGTCACTAAAGAAAAAGCAGGAGTTGTATGGAAGGTAAATATGGATGTATGTGTCCAAAGGGAGAAAAGAGAGAGGATGAATAACAATAGATAAGTGAAAGAAAAAACCTTTGAGCTAATGACAGCAGCAAAGTAAGGCATGCTGCACCTCACTGAGGCCACTCCAGCAAACTAACTGCTGTAATAATACAATCATAGAATAGTTTGGGTTGGAAGGGACCTTCAAAGGTGATCTAATCCAAATGCCTTGCAATGACCAGGGACATCCTCAACTGGATCAGGTTGCTCAGAGTCCCGTCCAGCCTGGCCTTGAATGTTTCTAGGGATGGGCCATCTACAACCTCTCTGGGCAACCTGTGCCCCTGTTTTGCCACCCTCATCGTAAAAATTTTCCTCTTCATGTCTACCCTGAAGCTCCCCTAGTACATAAATGCATAACTGCTGTGATAAGACGATGCTAGAGCACCTGTTCAGATGGCAGTAAGAAAGTCTCCATAACACATTCCTGTATTAATGACCTGCCTAAGTTTGAATCTAGAAGTACACACAAGGATACAGTGTCCAACTCTAACTACTGCCATAGAGATGGCATTGCCAGGCTCTCTGCAACGCAGCTTCAGCAGGTAAAAGAATTGCTTATAACAGTTGCTAAAGATTCACCAAAAAATTTTAATGGCATAAACCACTTGAGATTACTGCACAGGGGTACAACTGAGCGACTACTTGCAAATGAAAATTTGTACAAGTAACAATCAGCAAGCATAACAGACTTACTGTAGCAGAAAACCAATACTAAAAGTTTTTATCTTTCATCTGAGCTCTAATGGGAAGGCAAGAATAGAAAGGACCTGTATTCTCTCATGTGCCCAGTCTGCTTTAAACATTCTGCACAGATCAAGTCAAATCTTTAAACACAACATTCTGCACAGATCAAGTCAAACCTTTAAACACATTATATGACCCGTGATAACAAGTAATCTTGCCACCCCTGGGGCTTAATTGTAATTCCACAGTTGATTACCATATCAAAGACCACAAAAGATCTGAAGATGGCCACAAGCAAAATTTACCAAAGCAAGCTTTCCCATTCTAGCATCACTTCTAAACCATGCTGGGAAGTTGTTTCTTGGTCATCCACCTCCCTTGCCTTCTCCCAAGAGAAGAGTTTACATGTACATTAGCCCCTTCAGAACATCAGAAGGTGGTCACCCATAACACTTCACTTCAAAACATAAGTGAAATTTATCTGGAAGGGTGAACTGACCTTACATTACATAAAGGGAGAAAATGGATGCATCTACATGTCAAAATCCTGCAGCAACTAGAAAGAAAAGCAAGAACCAGAAAATAATAATATTGAAAACTGGTTTTGCAAACATACAGTGAACGGTATTATACTAGAAGCATTTAAGCATAACATAATTGTGCAAGAGGTAAAAATCATTGCATTAGAGCTCTTCTAGAAAGATTTGTTAAATACTATCTATACAACCCTACGCAAGCACCTTAATTCAATCAAAGTAGATTAACATGAGGAATTATCAAGAACAGCAGCAGCTTCAGTGTGCAGTCAGGTACGTCTCTCATAGATAATATACAGCTTTGTATGGACAGAGACAAGTATGACATTCTGTGAAAACCCAAACACTTTTTTTTAATTAGCTAGTAACAGAAGCGAGAATGACTCAGATTAATACCATTGACCTTCATAAACTGGACCTCTACTTTGGCAGGGCAAGAATAGTACTTATTTTTATTAACTTTTTAAAATAAAGCTGTAATAAAAAACTCACTTTTGGATAATGCAAAATGTCTTTAATTAACTGAAATACAAATGCATATAATAAAAGCTTACTGTTGTGATATTTAAAGCTGAGGAAGTAAGTAAACTTAAATGAATAATTAGCTTTCAAAAAAAAAAGATAAACTACACTTGGCTCATGAGTTTGGTGTACAATTAAGATCAGGTTCTGCTTTTTATTGTCTTCTCAGAAATAAGCTTCTTATGCTTGGTACACAGAAAGTCTAAAGGACTCTTCAATGGAAATGCAACTACCACAAGGAAAGCAATTTTAGAATTAGAACTTAAAAAAAGAGTAGTGCTGCATTCCTGTAATATTACAATGCATGCAAACTAGAACCAAAACTAACAGCAGCTGCCCACCCTTCCTGGGCTGACTGCCTATAGGCTGGCAAGACATGCAAGAGGATTTTTGAGAAAGACACCTGTGTATGGTTTCCTACAGCAAGAAGACCCCCAACCATCTTCTCACAAAGCTTGTAACCATCAGAAATGCATGCTTATTCCATGAGAAAATGGGAAGGAGAACAAAAATTGAGACAAAATGTTACTATTCTTGGCTGATATCATGAAAACACGCCTGTTATGTCTCTAGTTACATGCGGATTTTAAAGCAGGATTTTTTTTCCAGTTGTACATTTTTTAAAATGGCTTAATTTCTTGATAGGCAGTCATATTCTGTTAGAATGTATGTAAAATTTCTTAAACACTACAAAAAAATCACTGTAAGCTAAGAAATAGACACATTTTAGTCAAGATTCTCCTATTAAACAATTAAAAGCCTTTTAACAAGTACCATGAGTGTTTAGCACAGCAGATATACAAAGTTTTCAGATTACAGAATCAACTTTTAAAGACTTGCTATAAACAAAAAATGCCACACTAACAAGAAAATAATACAACCAAGCATTTTATTTATATTCATGCTTCAGAGGCCACACAGCTCCATACCACAGGATGTCATGCTCAGCAATAAAAACTCAGAGGAAGTAGAAGCAAAGGGGGGGAACTCTTCCCAAGCAACTGTTACATGTCTCTTATTTTCTCCCTGTTTCACAGCAGAAGGGAGTGAGAAGCTGGGAGGGTGTCTGGCTGCTGGTCGTGGTCAACTCACCACAAATAATAAATTTATTGAAAGAAATGGAAGAGAGGACTTTCAGAGATCCTCCTCATTCTTCCTTAATCTTCCAAGGAGTGGACAAACTCTTCTCCCTTAGAGCAGCAGCTAAGAATAATTCCTTTCCAGTTCTTGAACAAACTAATCAGAAAACAGCTTCCAAATACAGGCTCACTAAGCAACTCAGTTCAGCAGTCTTCACCGGTGTGCTGGTTTGACTGAAAATGGGTTAATTTTCTTCATGCAGTTAGAAACCTTTCTTTTCCATAGCTAGCAAGCTCATTATTTGGACTTTGTTAGAGAACAAGAGATAACACAGAGCTAATGTTTTTAATTGCTGTGGTCTGAGAGCCAAGGGCACTCTGAGTGCTCTGCCCACAGGTGTGAGGCATCGAGGAAGGAGGGCACAGATGGGGCAGAGCTTGACTGACATCCACACTGATCTGTTAGAGCATTCCGTCCCATTAGCATCACACTAATTTTTTAAGGATAGTCAAGACTTCCTGTTTTGCGGGCTCTCTGTCGCACAGCCAGGGGAGTTTGGTTCATGACATTTAGTTCGGCCTTTTGCTGTTTTGCAGAGGCCGTTGAGCCTTTCTCCTCTCTTTCCTCTCTCTGTGATTGGCTCTGGGACCAGCTGCTGTTTTCCTGGGACTGGCTGCTCAGCATGTTCATGAGGAATTGCCTTGAGTATCTTTTCTATTTTATATATATATATATATTTACCAGTAGTGTATTATTAAACTGCGTTTATCTCAATCCAAGTTTCTCCCTTCCCTTTTGATTCTCTCCCCTGTTGGGAGGCGTGTGGGAGGAGATGGGTGAGCGGCTATCACGGTTGTATTGGTACCTCAGGTTAAACCACGACGAGTTTCAAAGTAAGGTGTGATTGATATAGATATAAATGTTCCTATATATGTTTTAAGAAATATGTGGATGCATGCAAATAAGCCACTATTGTACAAACTCATCTATTTATTCTCACAACTTCCTCAGAATCCGATTTACAACTGGAAACCTGAAATTCATTCCACAAATCACCTGATAAACGCTTCAATCACTAGCCCATCATGCCATGATGACCTGTTCTTACTGTATGACCAGCTTATGATTATGACTCAAGCCTGTAGTATCAGATTCAGTTTACTTTTCGGACCAGGCAAACTTCCAATATGCCTTTGGGCAAGTGAGAGTAACAGATTGCTCAGAGTAAATACATGCCACAGAATAAATGATGGGAAAAATCTGGGGAGGTGTGTAATCTATATCCCTAAACTGTGATCCTAAACTCAACATACAACAAAAGAGGAGAGCTAGCAACTTTTCCCTCCCTAAAATATCAGTTTGATAAAACATTCTCCATCTTCCTGTTACAGATATTTTTCTCTAGCATGAACAAGATTTAACAAGCCAGAAAAAGAATATGCGTTTTAATTTGCATCTCAGAGAAATGCACTCAGAGGCTGGCCTCCAAACTCTAGTCCATAATGTTAATGTACTGAATCAAGCAAAGAAAATACCAACTGCCCTCTCAGCAAGGACAAACTGGTCCAGCAGAGCCATTCTAGCCTAATCTAGCCTAACTCTTTCTTGGTTTCTCCCTAGCCTAATGGACCTTCAATAAACTATACAAAGTTGTGTACAACTTCAAGAGGAATATTCTATACAAAGTGACTAGAACAACCTCAGGGAACAGAGGGCATGGGGATATTTAACACAACTGGTTAATTCAGTGAGCACTGTTACCACAGAACCAGAGATTATTACCTCTTCTTCTTTCAATCATGTTTTCAGGTGTCTGCAGAAAGTGTTGTGGTAGGTTGACCAAGGACAGCAGCCAAGCAACCACACAGTAAGTAAGAAGTAAGAACAGTAAGAAAACTTATGGGTTACAGAATCACAGAATAGTTGGGGTTGGAAGGGACCTCTGGAGATCATCTAGTCCAACCGACCTGCTAAATCAGGTTCACCTAGAGTAGATCACACAGGAATGGGTCCAGGCAGGTCTTGAATGTCCCCAGAAAAGGAGCCTCCAGAACCAATCTGTTCCAGTGCTCTGTCACCCTCAAAGCAAAGAAGTTTCTCCTCATATTCAGATGGAACCTCCTGTGCTTCAGTCTGTGCCTGCTGCCCCTCATCCTATCGTTGAGCACCACTGAAAGGAATCTGGTCCCATCATCTTGACATCCACCCTTGAGATATTTATAAATATTATCTCAACCTTCTCTTGAGATATTCTCGAGATACCGACAGTTTCACAGAGGAAAGAAAGAGAATTGCTGACTACTGAAAAGTAATATGAAAGTGGAGGCATCACTGGATTTGTTTTCCTTTTTGTTCAGTACATTGTCTAAGCACCTGCCACTGGCTGCTATATAAGAGAGACAGTAGACACACATTTTGTTTGAAAACAGAGCTGCAAGGTGAGATGACAACACAGATTCTGAGGATTACAGTTTTAAATTTAGGAATCCAATGTCTCCATATCTGTTTGTGAGTCCAACCCTTGTTTCCTTCTCAGTTTAGCCACAAGGTACCATATTTCTAACAAACTTCCAACTACACGTTGTAGAGCATTTGTTAAACTGCTTTTAATTAGATAAGTTTGTCCAAATTAAAGAGATATCCAACATGGACAGTAAAATGTATTATATCAAAGCAAGAGTAAGAAACTGCAAAAAAACAGAGGATGCCCAGAAACAACACGTTAGTTGCAGTTTTGCTGAAACACATCTACAGACTACAGCAAGTGACAATCATCACATCATTTGTCATGCTGGAAACACGGAAAAACATGGAACAACAGGAAACATGAATTCTTAAAAGACTAATGCCTTAAAATATACCATGTTGTACTGCTACTAGTCAGTATTAAAGACTCCATTACAGTATTGTTTTCATTGTTGGGCACCTTTTCTTTAGAAAGACACATACCAGTTCAGAAGGATGAAGTAGGGAATAACAAAAATGAACAACAATGTACAAGACATAACCTACTAGGAAAGATACAACAAACTTGGGTTAGATGTGTTACTGGGAGAAGAAATACACTGATATGTTTTAAATACATACATGAGGGCTGTAGAAAGGAGGAAGAAAATAAAGGCATGAAAAAGAACAGTGTGTGCTCTTCTTAGTTTTAAAACCAGAAAGCCTACTTAAGTATCATTTCAGGTTTAGCTTCAAAGCAAGCTCGATAAACAGAACTGCCAGAACACTGTCATTTGACAATTTCTTACCTTCTCTCTGATTCAATGGAACTAGTGATCTCACCTCTTCCAAAGGCCACTCTAGCTTTTAGAGAAAACTGAGCAGGTCTAACACTTAAACTAATTTATACAATGCACAAAGGCCCTAGTTGAGAGTTGGTCAGTGTTCCCATATAAACAGAAAGAGAGTTCCTCCAAATATCTAGACACCTAATTCCAGGATGATGCAATTTTACTCTGTCACAGGCAGAAGCAAGTCAGATCCAAAGGAAATTATTTTACTATGGTATCTGCTAAAAAGTAGTGTGTGTTTACCTAGACTCAGCACCTCACTGATATAATTAACGTGGTCTTCAGACGAAAGCCAGCTTGCATCTGAACTGACAGTTGGTTTGGTTTTCTTCCTCCTAAAGATTTGTCTCTGCAACCTACCTTGTGGACATACATAACCCTTGCTGCATCTTCTCTAGAACTTCTAGTGTTTTTTCTAGTCATTGACCAGATTCAAGTCAAGTCTACCCTCAAGAAAATAACTAAGCCTGACTATTAGGTCTCTTTGCAAAAGTGGAGACTACTGGTTCTACTTCTATGGTATCGTTCCCCAGCCAAGTCTTCAAAACACCTGAAAACTGAAAAGGGTCTACACAAATGTTAGTACATTAGAAACAACAAAATCTGAATTCAGAACTCACAGGAAGTTTTACATAAACGTATTATTTGAATTCCAACAGAATAAACGCCCCTGAAAGGTAAGCCTTAGGACACTATTCATGCATTTTACAAAGCTGTCACTTTACCATAACCAATACAAGTGAAGCAAATAGTACTTGAAACTGAAAAACACTCTACATGACCACATGCTGGTTTCTCATTCTTCATTTCTAGTTCTCTACATTTATTAATACCAATAGTAAGTACTGAAAGTATTCAGGTCCGTTCAACACCTGTGCCGTTTTCCGCTCGACAAAACTCCTGTTATCTTTGTTTGAGTACACACGCTGACGCCAGGACCGGAAACCGAACGAGAGGAGAACGTGACCCGGCCTTTTATTACTGATCTGGTACCGCCCGCTGAGCTGAGCGCTGGGGCTCGGGCACACGCCGGCCCTGGGGCCCCTGCCCGCCGGGGGGCTGCCAGGCCTGGAACCGGCCAGCCACCCCGCTGCCCCGAAACCGCCGGTCCCCGCCAACAGCCCCGTTCCCCCCTCCCTCCCACCCCCAGAAGCCGGGGCAGAGACCCGCGCAGCGGGGACACGACTCGCACCGCCACCGGGCTGGGGCGGGCCGAGCGGCCCCGCTCTCCGCCAGGGAGGCCAGAACGTGGCTCCGGAGCACTGGCCATTAATAACGTGGCGGGAAGCAACATCCGCTCCGTCTGCCGGAGCGCGGCGATGCTCCGGCCTCCGCCAAGGCCGCCGCCCGAACCCGGCGAGCTCCGGCCGCCCGCCCGCCCCGCGCAGCCGCCGGACCCCCGCCCGCTCGAGCGCGCAGCGCACCTGCCTTCCGGCCTGCCGGTTCCGCTGCCGTGAAGAGCCGGCGTGGCGCGACACTGCCGTAAAGCAAGCAAGCAGGCGGGGCGTGCGTGGCCGTGTCTCCGGAGTGCTGTGCTGGCCCGTCCGGCCCGCTGCTCCGCTTCGCGGGGCGCTGCCCTGTCCGCACCCAGGACGTGCCTCTGTCACCCGCAAACCTCCCTGCGTCTCCGGTGCCGTGCGCGGGCTTGCCCCGGCTGCAGGCCGCGCCTCCACCTTCCCCCGCCTCCTGCCCTTTCTGTGCAGAAAAGCGCGTCCCGCCGAGGGCCCGCGGCTGCTGCGCGGCACCTCCGCCCGCCCGCCCGCCCGCCCTGGTTCTCTGCGAGACGAAGTACCGTGCGGGCAGCTCCTGGCGCCGTGTCTGCCCCCGCTTCTGTGCTTCGGGCTTCCCCGGCCGTGGGTTTCCGTGGCTTTCAGTTCAGTATGCTCTTAACGGGCTCCTCCAGTAATGCACACTGCACACTTGCTGCTTCCCAGACCTCGTCTCTGTATCTGCGTGTGCCCTGTGTGGTCTTCTACACGTCTTTATTCAGCCTTGTGTGTGCCTGAGGAGTGGGGTTTCTAATCTAAAGACCAAGCTGAGGGAGAAAGAAGAATGTCAGATAATTTTAGGACAAAACCAAGTTGCAAGGAAAAAAAAGTTCTCATTCCAGAGTGCTTGGGTGTCTAGGCAAGTACATCTGGACTCTTAAGAGGCTTCCAGTGGGACAGCTGTTAGTATTCAGATGATGTATATCTGACTTCTGTCATCCGAAACGTATTTTCTGTGTTCTGTCTTGCAAAGCTCGTAACACCACTCTTTTTTGAGATCTCTGAACTGCTTTCATCTGTGCAATTCTGACAAGTATTCTGCTTATATAAAACCAGTCAAGCACTCATGCATGGATGCACTTGTGTGTGTATTTGTACAGTTGGAGATGTTCAAAAACACTCTCCCAAGAAGACAGGAATATATTCCATCCTTGCTAAAAATTGGGAAACATAGACAGTTTAGAGAAATCATAAGGCATGTGTGTCTTGGGTTTGGTAGATAGTTATGTGTAACTAGTTATGTTTCTAAAGCACTCATCTGTACAGTGTTCAACTAGCCTGAACACTGGAAATCCTGAATTTTAATCAGTTCTATTTAGTTGTAAAACATCTTCGTAGTGAAATTAAGCAAGACTAACAAGGATTATAACTAAGGTGCTGCAATTTGGTGCTAGATAGCTCAGGATTTCAGTTTTTGTAGCATAATTTTACAATCGTATTCTGAAATCAAATGTGTGTGTACTTTAAATACAGTATTTTGTATTTCTAATGCATGCATCTGTAAGCCAAAGTTAAGTATAATTTTAAAAAGACAGCATCTTAATATAATTAACAAAGAGAGCATTTCTCTTATGAATCCTAATACTCTGTTTTCACCTCTGGTTTTATATTCTTTCTGAATGCAGAGTTTTAATGGAGAGTAAGGACAAGTCATTGGCATATTGCTTTCTTTAAAGGTAGGGGGAAATTCTGTTACAGACTTATAGGTCAGAGCTGTCACTTAAATTCTAGAGATCTACCCTTCCTTCCTGACTCCCTGGAACATGTACCTTGCATAAAAGCAAGTTTCCAGCCTAACCAAATCAAGACTTTTTTTCTTATTGAGGACAGACTGAGGCAAACTCTCCCAAGTGTGTATACTCCCATTTGTAGGTGAAAAACCACTTTGAATGTTTTCTAGTAGATAAACAGCATACAGAGATAATTAATGAAGGGTACCTTTTCTTAACAGATATTTGGGATGAATTCTACAAAGCTAGTCTTTGCAAGGAGTTCTTTGGCTTTGTGAGCTCATGTCACCCGCAGATCTCATAAAATCACAGGCTGTCTCTCTTTGAGTTGTGCTCAAAATCTTGTTTATGGGCAAAAGAGAACTCACCATATATATCAGACAAATAATTGACTTTCAGCCCAGTTAATGTTTTAACAGTCTTGACAGTACAAGTTATCAACTAGAGAAAAGTCACTCCCTTTTATAATGCAGCTAAAACCTTCGTAGTATCTACCATTTCCTTTTGTGTTATGGTCACCTTTCAAGACCCTAAGGTCAACATATCTGTCCCTCTCGAGGAGAGGCTTACAAGATGTTGTCAGCATCATGAGGTCTTCCCTCACAATAATATTCCTGGTGGGGGTTTTGTTCTCTTTGCCAGGAGGTGTATGATGCTACTTTCTTCCTCCCCTGTCTTGTAACCTGATTGTGTTTGTATGTTTTCATACAATCTGTTTCCTTCTCGTTGGCTCCCAGCTCAAGTCTGAGAGTTGCCCTACAGCCTTCCCAGCCTCAGCTGGCAGAAATGGCAATCATTTTGTACAAGCTGACTGCCTCAGTTTGTCAGACCACTACCATGTGTGGTATTGACAGAGTTTAAGATAAAACACATCAGGCCATAGTCCCTTGACCACTAGAAAACTGTTAAAGCAAGCTAAAACTAACTCAGGCTGAGGCAAGCCCAGACAAATTCTGAGACCCTGCATTGTCAGGTCAATACAAAGCCTGAAGTCCTATACTAATGGAAAAAATACTCCATTTACTAGGTTACATTTGTTTCCTTATCTTGGAAAATGATGAAACTTAATGGTTTTGAGGCTCTTCCTTTTTTTCTTGATATTAATTTCCTAGCAGACATTGGGAATATACCACAACCATACTATGACTTGTCTTTCAAAGACTTTAGATGCATAAAAGCTTGTACATGCTAACCTACTACTGTTCCAATTATCATTTATGAAGCAAGTTTTTAAACTAAGGGGCCTATGTCCTTGGTTGTACTAATACTGAATGTATGTATGAGGTGATGGCTTACAATAGAGATATTATCTGCTGGATTTTTAGTGGACATGAAGTGCAAGACATTGGATGAAATTAATTTTATCAAATGCAGTCAATTTAACGTAGACTTACAAAGTACCTTGGGAAAAAAAAAAATCTTATTTTCTTCAATATATACTATTTTTTTGAACATATATGATGTATAAAAGTGATAAAAAGGTTATTCACAGAGAGGGCTTGGTCTTAAAAGTTTTACATTCTTGCTATACAGAAATCTGTTCTCTGCTTGACTTCTGCATTTGCTTAAGAATCAGTGGAAGCACACAGGTTCTGTCCATCTCACCCTAAAATCAGATTAATCATACTAAGAGTGCCAGGGCTTCTCAATTATCAGAAAGGGAGCATAAAATAACCAGCTCACATGTAGATATGTATATATTAATGTAATATCTAAAGTTAGCCAAAGGGAGATATATAAGGTGAGTACAATTTCATCCTATTTATGGACTAAGATGGACAGAAATGTAAATTATGACATCAACTTATGAGCAATTTGCTCCTCAGAAAAAAAAGTTTTTTTCTTCTTATTCCTTCTTAGATTGTTTGTTTGATGTCCACACCTTAAATAATCCTTTGTTTATTCTCTCTTTTATAGTACTAGATCTTTGGCCGCAGTTCAGTATTATTTAGTTCTAAATCTGCAGTTCACTATGTTGAGTCCTTTGTTTGACTGTTAAGCCTCTTGCAGGTCCAATAAAACTGTAAAAAGTCTCTCTGCTTTTTGCATCAAATCCTTCCAGCAGAGCCATGTGAGAAGTTCTAACTCGAATTTTAGAAAAAGGTTTCAGTGAAGTAGGTCCAAAATTGTAGAATCTGGGAAGCAAAAAATGTATCTGATTTAAAGTTTGCAAAATACCATGCGAGTTTACATGAGTGAATTCACTACTGTATTTCTCACTTTATGTGTTTCTTAACGTAATTGCACTCAGAGTTAAACAAGGAAGAACAACGGGTGCTCACCAGACTGATCCCTAGCTTGTGGTCACTGTGAGTGCTGCCAGCTGGTGACACTTGAATTATTACCTGCAAATACATTCTAATTTATGGGCTATTGAATTGACTCTTGTTTCTCTTTAACAACTAAAAACTAATACTCAGCCGTCTGTAGAAGGCCTCATCAACTTCCTCACCCTGATCTGGTGGCCTGTAATAGACACCCACAACAGTATCACCCCTGCCAGCCTGCCCCTTAATTCTCAAAGATTCAGGAAAGAAATGGGCTGGTAATTAGAATGACCTCATCTTTACTTTGACAACAGAAAACTTATTAAACCACTGTGCTCCAAAAAATTCCACAAATTCAGGTTCTG
Source organism: Columba livia (assembly GCF_036013475.1). Taxonomy (NCBI): domain Eukaryota; kingdom Metazoa; phylum Chordata; class Aves; order Columbiformes; family Columbidae; genus Columba; species Columba livia. The sequence goes on from NC_088604.1 coordinate 44,110,622, forward strand.
TTGAAGTTGTAAGACGAACCTGACAGACATCCTTGACTTACTGTTGTTCTCTGCTGTGTTGGGTGTATCGAGCGTTCAGAATTAAACTGCTCTCTGCAGATGCCACTGTTACCAACGCTCGGAGAAGAATTTTAAATCAATGTTATTATGCGAGGATAATGCAGCTTCCTGAGAAAACAGCCCAAATCTCTATTGCCCATGATTACAAAGTAATCATATTGTGCATGGCCACAACTGCAATGCTAGCAAAAGTCAGTGTGTCGGAGATGCTGTCATTCAAATGAGCTATAATTCTTTACAGTCATCTTGTTCCCATGGCTTTTAATACTTTATTTGAAAGTAGCACAGATAGTGTAAGTGCTCTGTGCGTTCTTGAAACTTAATACACGGTGTATCATAAGAAAATACTGCTGAAGAAAATATGCATTAGAAAATATGTAGACGCTGCTGCATAAAAATTCATAATTCAAATTTGTTCTTTGAGATCTGAGCCTTTTTTAATGTAATGCAGGCTACATAAAGGGGATATATCATCTCCATTATTACTGGTTCTACTGCTTTGCTCTCTGGCTTCAATCTATTCATATTATCTTCTACCGGATATGAATGTAGCCAGATTTAACACCCAGTTGCTCTTCTTTAACACTGTGATTTTTCAGAGCAATCTTAGGTTTTGTCCAGGGTTTTTCAGGTTAATTAAGCAGCGTGGTGTTCCTTTTGTGCTGGTGAATATCAATGTAGCTAGAATATAAAATATATTTCTTATTAGTCTTTATTTATGTTTAGCTGTAATTTATTAAATCTGTTTAGAAGTATAACAGTATTAGTTGCTTCACATATATGGATAAAGAGTATAGAAATATCATATACATTCTCATAATATAATAGGATTCTGGTGTGGTTGTGGACAAGTTGTCTTTCAGTTGTTGAGCCTAAGTTTAAACAGTTCCAAATTTCTTTTTAATGCTAACAGAGTTAATAATCTCATCATGAATGACTTTTCATATATAACAGTTGAACAAGGAATGCATTATTGTTATTATTTTTTCATTTAAAGTATTATGATCTTTTATTTGCTTTTTAAGATAAATGCAGCAGAATCTAAAGGAAAAATTATATTATTTTATCCAACAAGGAGCCTGAACTTAGAAAACACCAAAAATTCTATAAAAGATTTACCAGTATTGATTTAGAGAAAGATTTTAAGGGTCTTCTTTATCCATAGTATTTCTGTACCTCAGTCATCTGTCTAGTCTGATCCAAGCTTGCATAATTTCAAGATGACTGCACTATGTGTCATGTTTCCTGAAGTTGCATTGACATATTTGCCAGCTCAAAGGGGAATGAAAAAAGAAAGAAAAACAAATGGAACCGTCTTTTCATCCTGAACATGAAACAAACAAATAACATTTCCTTTGTGAAAATCATCATATGCAACTGTTTAAAAACATTAAGGAACAGAGTAAAATGGACAGAGTAAGCTTGTTGAAGAAAGTGTCAATATATTATCTCTAAGTACTGGATAATGCTGAAGAAAGAAAAATGTAAGTGATTGACTCACATGGGTTTTTGGAAAAAAAGTACCGGAAAAGCATCATCATTACAGCCCCCCCACCCCCCTTATATCAACGAAACTTCCTGTTTTCAAGCCAGGAATCCTGTGATCTAGTCTTCAGTATTACTTATCTCAGAATATAAACACTCTATGTTTCCAATATGATGTATTTCTCAAAAGGAATGTGGTTGTATTGTAGTTCATGTGGTCTGAAGGTGATACTTACTTAGACCGGAGGATACCCATCTAGATTCACCTCAGAATACCAGCAAAATTTTCACAAGAAAGAAAGGGTCGCTCTTCTAGCCAGAGACAGACAGAAAAATCCTTTTCTCCTTTTAACTGATAATTGATTTTTAAAGCAAGATTTGAGTGATCAAATGTCAAGAGCAACAGTATTCTCTCCAGATTGTGAAACTGGGACATAGTCAGAATTTGCTCAGTCAGCTACAGTTGCAAATGTCATCTTGACTTGGTTTTCTGCTTGCTTCTTCCAAATCCCACAGCTTTCGTTGCAGGATGCTGGATATCCCAGTGAGCTCTGCTGAAAGTGGAACATCTTTTTCCTTGCCAGGTGCTAGGCTACTGTCAGTTATGCTGCGAGATATTTGCCATTCTGGCTCATGTCACTGAGCATAGCTCTGTAAAAAAAACCCAAGAGGATAGATTTCGATCACGGGCTTTGTTTCATGAATATCTGAAAGGGATTGGTACCTGTGAGGAACTGGCAAGAGTCTGCTGTAGCTTAACAGTTCACTGCTGACACAAACTGCTGTCTTGTGTGTTTATGTATATCTAGACAAAGAGAGAAAAAGAAACTCTCAGGATTTTATGCAAGTTTTTATTTAAAAGCTGTTTTTCAGTTATATCCAGTTTATTGTCGTGTATTTTTTTTATACTAGGAGGTTTCTCAGAGGCCTATGCAGCATCTAAAGTAAACCAAAATGTTACTGAAAGCTGACACATGATGAGGTAGTGCTATAGGGATTCATGTCACATATACTGCAGGGGAGGAGGAGGAGGCTGTTCCTACCAGCAGCAAAACAGAAGCACCAGAGACAGGAATGAGTAATTTTCTAGCTAGGACTTTTTAAGTCCTGCTTAGTCACTAACTTGGAGAGTGACTTCAGGCAAATAATTTCAAAAGCTTTAAAAAAAAAAAAAAGAATATTCCAACAAATCTAATCAAACACAGATGTCAACAGTTGCCCTGTTTGGAAAGAGACTTGTGAATGAAAAGAAAAAACAGAGTGAAGCTAAGAGACACTTACAGGAGTGCTGCCTGAGGACACTACAGAGCAGAGCTGTCCAGTAAGGGGTGAGTAATATCTTGTGCTTTGTAAATTGCTGGAGTTGGTGTGCTCACTTCTGACAGGACGGTTGGCAAAAAGTAATCAATAAATAGAGTTTTGAATACTACATCTTTTGTTATGGACACCACAGTTTTTCACCTGCTTATTCAGGGGGATTGTATGAGCCAAAGACTTTTAAAAATACTTATATTGAAAAACATGTTGAGATGTTCCTGCTGAGATTATTTCTTTTTACCTCATAAAGGATTTGTAAGAATTGTCCAGGTATCCTTTAACACATATAATAAGTATGATTATCCTTTTGATGTGATCGTCATGCCCCTTCTTCCTTTTGAAGACTATTCAGAGAACCAATTACTTGTATTGGAGACAATTGTCATATGAACTGAACAGAAAAGAGCCTTTGACAGAGTGGTCTTATTTAAAATGTCAGTGCTTAGTTCAACTGGAGGAATATGGTGCTTTTTTGTTAGATGGCTCACATGTTTCTGTTAGGTTATATGGTAAAAATCTTGTTTGAACACACAGAAGGGAGCAGAGGGAGACAGTGGCCAGTAGAGGTATCTGGATTACAGACTTGGAGGACACTTTATCCAAGTGCCTGCCGGGGCATCCCAGGAGACCCTCAGCCATGAACCAGGGTGACACCCAGCAAGAAGAGTCTCCAGAACACCTTTCAGACTGAGAGGGCCACTGCATAGGGGTGTGGGACATGTTATGGGTTGCAGGGCAAGAGGATTTTGGGATTGCGCAAGTCTTAAAATGAGATGTTTAGGAAAGGAAAGGAGGCAGGGAAAGAGATGAATGTAGGTGATTTGGGGAGGAGCAATCATGGGAAAACAGAAAGATAAGGGGATTGAAGGGGCCAGTTGCAGGTAAACAAGGCTGATATGCTTATCCAGCCATGCTGCTTGATCTCCACAGTCTATTCTATCTTATCAAAATCTATTTTCTAATCCTTTTCCTGGGTAAGGGCTCAAGGTTATGCATGGTTGTGTCTGTGGTGCCAGTGAGTGTGTGGGCGCTAGCGAAGACCAAGCTGGCCTAGCGCATAAGTAGGTGAAGTGGCTGGTGAACCAGGTGTGCTTGTCAGGGTGAGACCAAGGAGGAGCTGAGTACTGGGGGTCAGAAGAGGCCCAGCCATCTGTGTGTGTGTGTGTGTGTGTATATCTGTGAGTGAGGGCCTCTGCATCAGCAGCTGGAGATAGGCTGTGGCCTCAGGGGCTCAGATGTCCAGGTCCCAGGAATTGGGAGACTAGGATCTGGGAGTAGCTACTGGGCAGATTGAGTATCTGAGAGTCCCTCCAGCTGCTGGAGGGACTCACATTGTTCATATGCATATATTATATAAATTTCACATTAAGAGAACTTCATCCTGCTCAGCAGGAACAGGATGAGGTTATTGCTGCTGTTTGTGTGAGTGCTGTGTCTGTCTGTATTGACCTGTGTGGCCGTCTGTGTGTATATGCGTGAGTGCACAGTGAGATAGATCAAGAACTGGCTGGATGGCAGAGCTCAGAGGGTTGTGGTCAGTGGTGCAGAGTCTGGTTGGAGGCCTGTAGTTGGTGGTGTTCCCCAGGGGCCAGTGCTCAGTCAAGTCTTGTTCAACTTGTTCTTCAGTGACCTGGATGAAGAAACTCAGTGTACTCTCAGCAAGTTTGCTGATGGTACAAAACTGGGAAGAGGGTTTGATACATCAGAAGGCTGTGCTGCCATCCAGCAAGACCTAGACAGGCTGGAGGACTGGGCAGAGAGGAACCTGATGAAATTCACCAATGGCAAATGTAGGGTCCTGCACCTGGGGAGGAATAACCCCAGGCACCAGTACAGGTTGAGGGTTGACTTGCTGGAAAGCAGCATTGTGGAGAGGGACCTGGGAGTCTTGGTTGACTACAGGGTGACCATGACTCATCAATGTGCCCTTGTGGCTAAGAAGGCCAGTGGTATCCTGGGGTGCATTAGAAAGTGTGACCAGCAGGTCGAGGGAGGTTCTCCTCTCTCTCTACTTTGCCCTGATGAGGCCGCATCTGGAATACTGCATCTAAATCTGGGCTCCCCAGTTTAAGAAGGACAAGGAATTACTGGAGAGGGCCCAGCAGAGGGCTACGAAGATGATTAGAGGTCTGGAGCATCTTTCTTGTGAGGAAAGACTGAGAGAGCTGGGTCTGTTCAACCTGGAGAAGAGATGGCTTGGGGGGATCTTATCAATGCTTATAAATATCTCAAGGGTCAGTGTCAAGAAGATGGGACCTTTCAGTAGTGCCCAATGATAGGATGAGGGGCAGCAGGCACAGACTGAAACATAGGAGGTTCCATCTGAATATGAGGAGAAACTTCTTTACTTTGAGGGTGCCAGAGCATTGGAACAGGCTGCCCCGAGAGGTTGTGGAGTCTTCTTCTCTGGAGACATTCAAAAGCTGCCTGGACACATTCCTGTGTGATCTGCTCTAGGTGAACCTGCATTAGCAGGTGGGTTGGACGAGAAGATCTCCAGAGGTCCCTTCCAACCCCAGCCATTCTGTTATTCTGTATATAGGCGGTAGATATATGTGCTCTGTGTGCATGTGCCACTGTACTAGGAATATGTGCTCAGCCTTGCTTCTGGTTGGGCCTGGGGCATGGGTCTGCAGCAGCCTCAACTCTGTCAGGATACTGGATTCACTCCCCCACCTAGTTTCCTATTTGTCATTTATTCTGTTGTCTGGTCAAATATTTTTTATATTTTAATCACAGAAAAATGAGCAACCACACATCACACTAGTGAGAAAGCTGCTTTCAGGGACTGTGATGCCCAGCTTACCTATCACACTTTGAGATAGGGGCACTTCATTATACATTACTTATGTGAGAATTACATGGGTGAAATGAGGAGTTGAAAATGTGCCCTATAAATTACTAGGAATTCTGTCTACCTTCTGTGCCTAACAAGCTATACTTTAAGTCTTATCACCTTCCACTGTTATCACATCAAGCTTTACAAACTACGGGTAAGGCAGGGTAGACCTAGAGGGCTGTCCCTTAGTTTATTACATTTGACTAGCCTTTCCCTTACACCATGTGGTCTGTGTTCTGGAAATCTGCAATAATAACCCGACTCTGTTAAGTTCTAGTGATTACCATGCCATAAATGTTTATCAGCCAAAGATCAGGTAGGTGCTATTTAAGATACTAGATACTAGAAGAGGAACGCTTTCTTATGCCTTCAGCAGATAAATACCTGATGCCACAATCTCCCTAATGCTACAGTGCACTTCCTTAACTATAAGCTTATATTTCTCCACAAAAAAACTACTTCACATTTTTTATAAGAATGCATATATCAGTGATGAATAACACTTCTGAAGTCGCGGTTATCCTTTGCATTATAAGAGGTATTAATGGTGTACATAGTGTGCTTCCTTTCTTTGAAGGACATTCACTTTTCTCTGCAAATGTCAAATCATCAGATGATCAGCAGCTTGTCCCTTATTTCTGGAAGAACAGAACAAAAGCCTGTTGAATATTTTGACTCATTCTTTTTACATGAAGCGAGTAGCTACAAGAGAGTTCAGATACACCAGGAGGGGAAGCAGTCATCATCACTGATGACTCTGTATTGAAAAGAGACCACAGAGAATCCGCCAGATACTTTTATTAGTAAGGGATGATGCACACTGAAATTAGCTACATGACGTTCACGTGGAACTATGGACTTTGGGAAGCTTCAGTTATCATGAAGGGAGGCAGAAGACAAAAGCCCACATAATCTTCTTAGAGTCATTTTAATAGCACTGAAAAGACAGAAGATACCAGAGGGGATGGGATCACTGTTTGTGTGGCTGTTAAGAAAGGGAAGGTTTCAGTTTGTTGAACATTTATCCTAAGAGATGGTTGGATTTATAAATACCACAGCTTACTTCTCACAGGAAAAAAAAAAGGTGATAATCTTCTCAGCTGGAGATTAGCTGGAGCAACTATGAGGCTATTAACACAAAAATTAAAAAAAAAAAAGAAACTTCATAAGAATGCAAATGTATCACAAACACAAACGTGGGATGTTGCGATCAAGGTCAACAGATGTGGGAAGAATGTATTTTTCAATTGCTATATGCAACTGCTTGAGGGCAATAAGCAAGAGGGATTGGAAATTCTCATTGATTAGAAGAAATTTGATATGACTGGTATTCCTGAAAGCTGATGAGTTCATTTGCATGATTAGAACATTAAAATCAGTGGTTATTACCCACTTTAGGAGAACAAAATAGGCAAAAGAGGTAATAGGGTATGCTGAAGAAACATCACTGTGCTAACTAGCATAGTCTAGAAGATTGAAAAAGAGCATAAATGAAAAGAAATATAGGCTATTGTCAGTAATTCCGTAATCATTAGAGACATATTAGAGGTCTCACAGACAAGCAAAAACATACTTTAGTTCACTTGAACATTGTAGATGACTGTTTTATAACATGAAAGTTTCTGCCAACAGTATGCTGTTTCTCTACTTTGGTTGTCATTATACCAGATAAAGACAAATTAATCACATGAGCTCAATCAAGACTAGCTATTATGATTACATACAATCTGGCAACCAAATGAACATTTTCCATTAATCAGAAATAACTGACAAAAATTTACTAGAGGACCAAAATTATTTGATCCCACAGTCAAGGTGAGTCCCCTCTGCCTCACTGGTAAAGTGAAAATTAGAAATGAAATACAATATACAACACATGAAATAACAGATACCAACATTCGCCTGTTAGAATTGCTGAAAATAAGAAACTGAAGGAAACTAAGAACTTTGGAAAAAAGATCTATGATGGCAGTGCTAGCAATAATAAAGTTATTTTTTAAGCGTATAAACACATATTCAAGCAGTATGAATATGCTATATTACTGTTGTCACTGAATATTTCTCTCCAGCATTTTGAAAGAATTGCAATAAAGGGCTTATTTTACAGGAGGGTGATAAAGTATTTTTCGTTAGTAACCAAGAAGGTTTAAAACATCTGCTGTGGCAGATGATTCTGAATTCATCAAGTCTGGATAGAATTCCAGAAGACATTATTGAAGGAATGTCTGACCAGCTGATGAGCATTCTTAAGCAATCTTGGAATAGTGGATAAATTCCAGAAGACTAAAAAATGGGTATCTTGTGACATAATTAAATAAGAGACTTTATCCTTGAAAGAAAAATTAATAAAGACCTGCTTTAATAGTCAAATATTTAAAAATTAAGTAAAGTAGGTCGCTAGAAATTCATAGAAAGCAGGTCATGTGAAACAAACTTGATTTCAATCCTTAAGACTAGAGATTTGATTGCTAAAAGTAACGTCTTGGATGCAAAGTACTTTCCTTCTATAAGGCATTTGACTGTGTCCCGTATCACATCTTGATTACAGGACTACACAATATTGCCAAAGTATACATTTAGTGGACTAACGAACTGGCTAATGAATAACCTATGAATAAGTAGTTACCAACAGAAAATCTCCCGCCACTGTGAGGGGTTGTGCAAGGATTGTGAGTCGGTCCCGCATTATGGGTCATTTTCATCACTCCCTGGAAACTGAAAATTTGTCAGTGTTAAATAATGACAGCTAAGAATTATACTGTGTGATAGAAATTTCTTGGTAAGATACATTCCATCAAACAAAATATATTTAAATGCAGCCAAGCATGAAAACTATAAATGCGTAAGACAGTTCAAATTACATATAGTTAATACATAGACAAACTTTCAAGTATCTGCCGCTTTCTGTGTTGTTATGCTCAACATTCTACTGACCCTCTGGGTCTTACAGCAACTCACCAGCTTCTCAAGTCCCTCACTGGGAGGAGTGTGATGATGGTGAAGTCTTCTGCCTCATTCTAGGATTCACTTGGTATCTTTTTATGTGTTTGCTGAAACAGTCTGCAGTTGGCTCTTTCTCCAGTGGTTCCCCAAGTCAATGTTACATGCAAAATTGCCATATTTGATGTAATTCACATGCTCTGTCACCCCCAAAATGGTTTTGCCCAGCTCTGAAGGCTGTATTACTTTGATGACCAGTAATTGATGACCATTGCTATTTATTGCTAAGTGGCCCTTTGTACTTTCAAGGCTTCCACTGTCATCGCATGGCCATACTCCAGTCTTCAAAAAGGGCAAGAAGGAGGACCCGGGTAATTATAGACCGGTCAGCCTTACCTCTGTCCCTGGGAAAGTAATGGAACAGCTTATCCTTGGTGCCATCTCAAGGCATATCAAGGATAAGAGGGTTATTAGGGGCAGTCAGCATGGCTTTACCAAGGGTAAGTCGTGCTTGACCAACCTCATAGCCTTTTATGAGAATGTAACAAGGTGGATGGATGATGGCAGAGCGGTGGATGTGGTCTGCCTTGACTTCAGTAAAGCCTTTGACACAGTCTCCCACAGCATCCTCACAGCTAAGTTGAGGAGGTGTGGTCTAGACAATAGAGTAGTGAGGTGGGTTGCAAACTGGCTTAAGGAGAGAAGCCAGAGAGTGGTAGTCAATGGTGCGGAGACTAGTTGGAGGCCAGTATCTAGTGGAGTGCCTCAGGGGTCAGTACTGGGGCCAATATTATTTAATATATTCATTAACGATTTAGACGAGGGAATAGAGTGTACTATCAGCAAGTTTGCTGATGACACTAAGCTGGGAGGGGTGGCTGACACGCCAGAAGGCTGTGCTGCCATCCAGCAGGACCTGGACAGGCTGGAGAGTTGGGCGGGGAATAACCTAATGAAATTTAACAAGGGAAAGTGTAGAGTCCTGCATCTGGGCAGGAACAACCCCAGGTTCCAGTATAGGTTGGGAAATTACATATTAGAGAGCAGTGTAGGGGAAAGGGACCTGGGGGTCCTGGTGGACAACAGGATGACCATGAGCCAGCACTGTGCCCTTGTGGCCAGAAAGGCCAATGGCATCCTGGGGTGTATTAGAAGGGGGGTGGCTAGTAGATCGAGAGAGGTCCTCCTTCCCCTCTACTCTGCCCTGGTGAAACCCCATCTGGAATATTGTGTCCAGTTCTGGGCCCCTCAGTTCAAGAAGGACGGGGAACTGCTGGAGAGGGTCCAGCGTAGGGCAACGAAGATGATTAAGGGAGTGGAGCACCTCCCTTATGAAGAAAGGCTGAGGGAGCTGGGTCTCTTTAGTTTGGAGAAGAGGAGACTAAGAGGGGACCTCATTAATGTTTATAAATATATAAAGGGTGAGTGCCATGAGGATGGAGCCAGGCTCTTCTCGGTGGCAAACAATGATAGGACAAGGGGTAATGGGATCAAGCTGGAACACAAGAGGTTCCGCTTAAATTTGAGAAAAAACTTCTTCTCAGTGAGGGTGACAGAGCACTGGAACAGGCTGCCCAGGGAGGTTGTGGAGCCTCCTTCTCTGGAGACATTCAAAACCCGCCTGGACATGTTCCTGTGCGACCTCACCTAGGCGTTCCTGCTCCAGCAGGGGGATTGGACTAGATGATCTTTTGAGGTCCCTTCCAATCCCAAACATACTGTGATACTGTGATACTCATTTACACAGCATTTCACACCAGGGTCATAGTGGAGCTACATGTTCTGACTATTTATTAGTTACAAAATATATGTAACAGTAGGAGCTATTTGTACTTAAGCTCAGCAAAAGCTAAGAGAAAGTAGGTAGTAGTGACATGGTCATTGTGTAATCTCTAGGCAGGCCAAGACTAGTCCAGACAGAGCTTGAGCAAACCTGGTGCCTGTGTTATTAATGCTAAACCTGCGGTCTGTTACAAGCAATGGCAAATCCATATTTGCTGATCTGCAAGGCTACAATATTGTACTGGAAATTATAAGGGAAAATTACTTACAATTCAAGATTAGGGTTTATATTCAGTATGATTTCCATATTTCATATTAGGTTCCATTTGATTGAGTCTAATAATGTTTATTCTTAAAGTAAATTACATATTTTTTTCTTCAGTAGGAAGAGCAAATTTAATAAAGAGGTTTTGCTTCTCAAGAAATAAAGATATTGTTGCCATTTGTATTGGAATGCTTTCTTCTGCAAAAAGCAAGCAAGCAAACAAGCAAAAATGGTATAAGATCTTTTTAATGCATTATCTAATATTGCCATGGCAACATTAGAAACTCCCTGTCAAGTTTAGTTCTGCGAAAACAGAAAAAAACAATATTGTTACCTAATGACTTGGCTCAAGTCGGTATATGATGATTTTAAGTCATCTGAAGAGAAAATTACTGTGAAATGTCTTAATGTCAGTTGTCTGTGATTATGTGAGTGTTACTGAGAAGATCCAAATATTAACATTTTTTGACACAGTGGCAACATATCATAATGATATGTGTTCTGGTTTATGTCTGTGTGCAGTCAGGGTGTTGAGTTTGACCATTACTTCTCTAGTTCTTCACGGTGCAGTAGCCTCAGCTGTCACAGCTTTTATTCTGCAGTATCTTGGTAGATGAGCAACAGTTAAATATTGTCAGGTTTGAGTGGTGAAAGAAGTGTCTGAAAATGTTCCTTAATTCTAGATGTTATTCTCCTGTCTGGTGTCAGTTGCCTGAACTTGACTTATCTCAAGCATTACTGTGTGAAGAGGCAGTGTGTCAATTACTGATTTTAAACTGTATAGCTGATACATTCCGCTTCTAAAAGATGATTTAGTACCAGCATCTCTTGGAAGATCAGGGACAAATACTTATCTCTGAGTAGTAACAAGCCAAGCTTTTGGCAGCAATTCTAAGAATGAGTTGACCATTAAAGACTGTAATTAAACATTACTCAACAATGTAAAACAAATAATAAAACTGGCTAACTTAAAAAAAAAAATAAAAGGGAGAAACAAGATTTTATTGATGTATGTATTGAGATAAAAGAAAATTTAAAAATCAACATAGAATTAGCATTCTTTTTCTGTTCATCCATCTGTCTTGAAATAAGAAGAACCCTTTTCATTTTATTATGCATTCAGATTCTATGTACCTAAATTTACAGCTTGCTTTATTCACCATGTACAAGGAAAAACACGCAAGAATTCCATTTTCACACAGCTTTTACTGAAGAATAAGGTCATTAAACTGAGATGCCATCCCTATCATTCTTTAAATGAATATTCTGTTAGGAGGTTTTGACTCTTTTGTTTATCCTAACTCCCCGTGATATGATAAATCAGACCATGTCATTTTGTCTTGTCATTCAGAAATATTTTATTTGGTGCATATATAAAATTCTTATCAGTCATTACTTTTAATTCTTTCTTTTTTCTTTCTTTCTTTTTTTTTTTTTTTTTTCACATTCTTTTTGTTGCTAATATTCCTCAGAGATATTGAGGGACATAGTTCTCTCTAGCTGTCACAGTAGTCATGCGATTAAATGGCTGCATACATTCTCATGTTCAATAGCAGCATTGTCATCATTAGAATCCCGGATCTTCATCATGAGACTTTTTGGTTTATCTGATAGAGATGTTCATTATTCTTGCTTTGTTTCTGCCATAGTGTGCCACCTCATTTCCCAGCAAAACAAGGGAGCTGTCAGCATAAACTTTTAAACATGACAGAACCCAGTACAGCAACATCCTTTATAATGGCTGTTGACATCTAAGTCACAAAACTCCTTACTGTAGACTGGTGCTTGTCAGTCAGAAGCACTGGAAGTATTATCATCATCTTCATTTCATGTATTCTTGCTGATGACTCCAGACAGTGATTTGTGAAATCCAGCATAACTTCAGAAATCAACAAGTTCTGACTTTTGCTATGTGGTAGATCAGTTTAACTAACATAATTGGCTTTAACCAAATGACCACTTCCTGCCACTTAGGAATAGAAGTGTGAATATAGCATTATTGATTTTTGCCAGATTGTGTCAGTGACTGCTTGGGTCAGCTTTTCCAGCTTCCCAAATACTAACTGCATTGTTTGATTTGCTTAATTATAAATATAACAAGCACTCCTGAGGTGATCACCTAATCAGTGCTGGTATATATGCTTATCAGGTCATAAAACTAATTGCCTCATTTGGCCAAAAACTGTAAAGAGAGATGTTTCTACAGAGCAGATCTAGAAATTAAAATGAATACATTGCTTCAAGTTTAAGAATAGGGCTATAGATAATTAATTTACTAAATTATGTAAAATAAATTCAAATTTCTGTAGTAAAAGAAATGTGTCCTAACTATTTAAAATAGCCTTTCTTTTTTCTTCAAGAAAATAAATGGGTTCACACTGTCATGTTTTTCGTACAGTTTCTAGTGTAAGATAGAGTTATTGTTCACTGCACTGCAGTTTGTCCTTCTGACTCTCATTTGCTGAAGTTCCTACTTATTTGCTGTGATATGAAGACCTGGTGGTATTACTGGAAAGACTGGCAAAATGAGTAAGACTTTGGTGGCAGTTAAAGGTAGCAATACCCTGAGCTGAGTATACCTGGCACTTTCTTGGAAAGGGCAAAATTCTCCTACTCCAACTCTTCCCTTGGGAGCCCAAGCAGTCCATTTTCAATTGTCCCATTTCAAATTCCTACTTATGTAAAGTCACTGCTTTCTAGCGTGAATGGATTTTTACTACCCCTTGAAAAAATGAGAGCACTGAACTCACTCCTTGTAGTAGGAATATTAAAAGCACAAGGCATTAGATAAGTATACTTCCAAGTTTTCAAACCCTCCCAGGCTGAATATTTTAAGAAATCGAGTAGTACCATGTACAAATAGGAAAGTCAGTTTTCCTTCCTGATTTAGTACATGTTTCTTGGAGCACTCAGCCTATGAATTGTGTGCAAATCTTTTCTGTCAAGCTTCCCCTCAAGTTGTGCCAGGGGAAGTTTAGATTGGATGTTAGGAAAAAATTATTCATGGAAAGGGTTGTCAGGCGTTGGAACAGGTTGCCCAGGGAAGTGGTGGAGTCATCATCCCTGGAGGTGTTTAAAAGGTGTTTAGACAAGGTTCTTAGGGACATGGTTTAGTTCTAGAGTTAGGTTAGGTTACGGTTGGACTCAATGATCCTAAGGGTCTCTTCCAACCAAAATGATTCTATAAGCCTGCTTTTCCTGCATCACTCCTGCCATCTACTTTTCCACCCTGAGCACTGCCTTAAGAGGTGGCCTCATGTTGTGGCTTTTGGGTTCTACCCCTGCAAGCTTGTACTTTATAGGATGCGCTTATAGGCAGCAACAAAGACTCTTAGTACCTGGTGTAGCTCTGGATGCTTTTGTGGCCCAGGGTTTGCATGGGGCTTACCTGCTTTTCTGCTATTGAACTGGACTAACCAAGAACACAGGTGATCAGAGACTGTTCAGCATAGAAAGCCCTTGTGTAGATTTTATAAGACTACAGGGTTTTTTTCTTCCTGCATTGGGTTTTCTTCTTTGCATAGAGACATGACACCTTCTACAGTTCTGTATTGCAGCCTACATGGGTTGGGATTTTAATGACCACACCAGCAGGTTGTAGCCTTAAAAGCAAACTGCATTACAGCATTTTATAACAGTTTTCTTTCTTGGGTCACTTGTGTGAGGCTTTATGGATCATCAGCGTTACAAATAAATTCCCAATGGATTTTTGTGTACATTCCTCACTCAAAGTGTTATTTACATGTCTTCTTCCATTTTTTTAAGCTATTATTAAGTCTTTGCTTTTAGGGAACTTAAAACATTGAAGTTTACAAAGGGTTATGGAAAACTTGGGGGCAATATGGCATTCTGTGATCTTGTATTACTCATGTCTGAGCCTGAAAACCAACAGCAGTGCAATTCTCTGATGTTGCCAGAGAAACAACTCTTTCAAATTCCCTAATGTATCTTTTGCATACAAAAAGCCATTGTAGATATGGACATAGACAAAATCCCTAGGAATCACAGCAAACTAGACATAAACTCCGCAGCAAAAATCTTGTTTGCTTTGGCTCTCTAGGCAGCATTCTGCAGATTCTGAAGCAACTGCAAGAAAATAAATTAAAATTTACATATTCATTTAGCTAATATGTAAATAATAGCTTATGCTGTTTTGCAACTTACTAATAAATTTACTTTAAATGCTTTTCAGTCTCTGTTGAACATGTAGTATTCTAATTCTTTGTGTTTAATATTATGACATTTCTGTACATGTTCTTTTGATTTTAGAGTTTTCTTTTTGAAGGAAAATGTAAAAAATAATTTCCAGCTTGTTTGTGAGAGGTTTTGGGCCAATGTGATCACAACCTTGCAGATTTAAATTAGGACTGAAGTGTAAAACCAAGGATTTGTTTACTCTTTAATAATGAAAATGATGATGATTCTATAGTAATAATAATAGTAGTAATAGCATATGGTGGTTACCATTCCTCCTTTACTCTTTCTTGGTTTTTGTCTCCCCCAGAGGTCTCCCACACAAAGTTTCTTTTTCTTCAAATTTATGGAAAGCAAAATAATATGTCTGAGCTACCTGCATTTCAACTGAGGGAGCAGAAGCCTCTCTTGGAGAAAGAAGGGAAAACAGAAGAGAAAAAAATATCTTTTTTTTTTTTTATTCAGATTGATTTTTTTCAGTTTAATTACTATTTTCACTTAAAAGGCAAATAACAATCTTAGTTTAAACTTTGATTCTTCTGGTCAGACTATTTTTATTATCGTTCTTATCATTTTGCCTTTGCTGTCATGGTCCCAACTCTCCCAGGTCTTGAAGGATTAAAAAGTTACAGCCAATACAATTTAAATAACAAAAAATATTACTTTAGAAATGATTTGAACTCATTTTCTCTCCTTAGTAATATGACAATTTCAAGCACAATAGAGGAGACTGGAGGTACATGGGTCTGTATGTCCCTAGAATGTGAAAATTTTGCTTTTACGATTGACTTAAATGGGCGATGTAAGATACCAGACATTAAAAAGAAAGTATTCAAAGATTAAAGCTTCTGGCAAATGTGAAACTGAACTGGGTCATGGGACTATTTAGTAAGGAATCAAAATTTTTATACTTGGGAAAAGTAGTTTGGTCACTGAGTGATATGGTTTGTTCCATACCTTTTTTGTGGACATCATCAACACCCTCCCCCCCCGAGATAACAGGTGCTGAAAATATTTTCCGTATTTACTTTTTTTTTTTTGAAGAGTGAACAATAAAATTGAACATGAAATGAAGGATTCATCCAGTTATTTTGAGGAATATCTATGTATTCCTGCGTCTCCCTGGAGTAGCAATGAACTTGCTCAAAAATCAGTGATATTGAATGGTGCAGAATAACTGTGAATGATTACTTCTGTCTCTGAGTTGAGGGAGACGAGCTATCAAAGCAAAGAGTGCTGCTCCTGTGCTGTCTCTGGCCTGCAGCATTCCTGATGTCTTTCCAGAATACTAGCAGGTGACAGGAGGTACTGATTGCTTGTTTCTTAATTAGCTTGCTTACAGAAGGTTAGGTGCTGGCAGTAGTTGATGAAGTTACTAGTGTCTGCTAAAGATTTATTTAATCCTAGACAGACTCCTTCATGTTTTAGGACGAGTGATCAATTTTCTGTCAAAGGAGGTGTTGGTCATCTGCCTGTTGGGAGGCCTCACTCTTTATTCTCATATTGCCCTGGAAGTTGACTGGGGTCCTAAGGGCTACTGTTGGCAATTTCTGTGACTGTCAACTTGAATGAGCTAAATATTTGGAAAGAAGGTACAGTTTGTCATCCCACAATCAGTTTGTTTTTATTGGACACTTGTAAAGCTATACTATTAATTTCAAGCTATACAATTATTTTCATCTCAGGATGAGATTTAACAATCGTATGAATGTAATTAAAGAACACTGATAGTATTTCCCTGAAATGTTCATTGTTTCAGTCTTCCTTCCTCATTTTGATGCAGAATTGATCATTATTGCAAGACAGTAATGGATTCTGAGTATAGCAATGTTAATAGCAATAGCAGTTTAATGAGAATATGCGTACAGAAGATACAGGCTATTTTCCAGTAGTATAAACTCTGTCATTTAATTGTAATCAGCCTCTTGAGCAATGCTCTGTGACAATATATTGCTTGAAAGATAATTTAGTATTAACTTCAAATTATACATATTGCTGGTAACGCATCTAGCGCTTTGTGCACAGAGTGGGCTTGTACAATCCTTAGTTTTAAAGATGCCAAGTGTACAGAAAAACCCATGTTAGCTTAGTTTAAGACTGCTCAGGTCTAAAGTAGAATGTACATGTGTTCAGGGTACTGTACTTGCTCTCTGTTTTCAGAAGTCAGCTAGGGTACTGGTGATCCCTGCATTGTGGTGTGTCATATTTACGTATTATTGCAAGCTTTGATAGAAGGAGCAGCTGAGGACCATCCTGTGACTGGTACTCAAATACATGAAGCAGTGTGTCCACATAATGCATTTGACATTACAAGCAATCAGCCTGGAGTTAAGAAATGGCTTAGGTATGTTCTTGACTGGAGAGCTGGCCAAATCAGCAGTAATGAGTCATTTCATCATTTTATCATTTCATCCTATGGACTTTCATGTTTTCCTTATTAGAAAGAACACTCAGAACACTAGCTCCGTGATTTAGCTGGAACTCACTGAATTTTTCTTTCATTGCTGTTGAATTCCACACAATTTTTGTAATCTTTTTATCTTCATGGTAATGGAAAGAAAAGCCTCTTTTTTTTTCTCAGCACATAACTTGCATGGACTTTATATGTCACTATAATTGCAGAAGTTTTAAGCTGCTGATTTAGATCCAACAGGTGATAACAGCTGCGTATCTGACAAAACACTGACCCACGAGGCTGGGTCACACTGGTTCAGTCTGGCAGTGCTTTTCTGTTTAAATAGAGGGAGACATTTTCTGGATATTTTTTGTGTGTCATTGAGACCATGTAGGATGTGTGGCAGGATCAAGAAACTTGGGCTTGCAGAGACCCAAAGAATTATTATATAAAATTGTAGAATTACTAAATTCCTAAATACCCTGATTTCCATTGCCGTAGTTCTTACGTATAAATGTATAGAAATAAACCATTGTTGTTTTCCTTTTTTCCCCCTTTAAAAAGGAGCTATCTAAAGTTGTGTCAGGAAACTGAACTTCTATCACATGGCATAAATGTCTGGCAAAAAAGCTGTCACTGGAGTGGGATTCAGTTTGTGTTTAAAATGTAAGCTGGTGGCCATATTCCAATGAGTCAATGAAGATATATCCAATATCATTAATAAAACCTGCAGAACAATTTGGCCCTGTATGTGCCAGAATCACACTCTACAATCCGTATTTTCTTAATATCTATTAATTGTAACAGGGGCTTAGACAGCTCATGTGCCTTCAGAAAATTCAGTGGAGTTGTTGAAATTATGAGCTAAATCTTAACATGTATGTTGAGGACCTTTTATCTTTGTTAGTGGTCATCAAGTCAGAAAAGCATACTTAACACATACAATTACTCCCATATAGGTGCTGTGGTCAGCTCTCACAGATTTCTCTTCCATCCTCTTCAGTCCTCTTCAATTTACGTTTCCTTCTAAGCATATTTTCTTTTCCTGGAAAGGGACCTCAAATTACCCCAGCTCCAGTTTTCAGAAGTTAGTCCTGGCTTATTGCATTCCTCATATAGGGAGTATCAGAGCCCCCAATTACACTTCCCAGCCTCTGGAAACTCTCAGCATTCATACACTTATCACTGGACTGGATGGTTGCATGTTGGGGACAAGATACAGTGCACAGCTTCATCCTGTATGATTTAAGGCAGTGCTACTTTCTTCCATGTTACTGGAAAGTATTCTGTTAGTATGTGGGTCATCAGCTATGAGTTGCAAATGTTGTTTTCCACCCTTCCATCTTGACCAACATCAACACCTCTACCTGTTTTTCATTTACAGCTTTACCAGAACACTAACTGGGAAGTGCTACAGGAACAGTTTTGGGGCATTTGAAAGTGCCTTCTAATTTTCGAAGTGTTTGAGCCACTTTTGCTGATATCCTACAGCTGAAGTTCTGATACCCACAGGTATCTCTGTTTATTTTGTTCAGTGATGGAATCAGCTATGTTGCTTTGATCTCCTTGTTTCTCTGCACCACAACACTGCGGTGAGCTGACATGAAATCCAGTGTTAAGATTTGCAGAGCTGACTTAATGGAAAGCTCTGATTTAACTGTAGACTTGTGCTTCACTAACTGTGTGGCACATGCCTGCAGCAGCTATACAGCCCAGAGGCAATTCAAATGCAAGCTAAATGTGGAGGCCAGAGATGCTCAGAACTCTGTATTTCAATCCTCAGAAACACTGCAAATGCAAAATGAAGTCTCTGAACAGATGATCACTGGAGATTTCTCTGAGTTTGTACTGCCAATGTTCAAAAGCAAGTAATTGGTGTAACAAGTGTAAAAGCCACTCCCCAAGTCACTTTTGGAATTAATCAGTGCTGTTTGAGTTCAAATAACATTTACTCATTCAAAATTTATATTGCACCTATCATTTTTTACCAGGAGCTTTATTTTAGATCAGAGAGTCTTATGTTCACAAGATTTATGACTACTTTAATTTTTCCTGTTTCAACAAAAATTATTAATGTAGAGAAACTGACATTATTTCTCTGAAAATGATAAAATTATCTGTTCAGCATGTGAGGCAAATTCTCTGCCTACCTTTTTTATTTATTTATATGCTATTTAAATTTTGCTCATTTCAATCATGTGATGGCAATCATGTATCTGTAAAAAAGTCTTAGCACTATTTCATTATAAAGATGTTCTCCATCAGGCCTTTTAATGGAACTTCTTTAATTCTCCTCTCTGTAGACTTCTATTCCCATTTAGTTTATGACTCTAATGTAGAAATCCACTGTGTTTTTTTTTCCCACTTCCTTCAGCCAGGTAATATATAATTCTAATTCACTTTGTCTGATCTTGACTTCAGTATATCTGTCCGTGCAGGGAGTAGATGTCACAGCTGCTTCAGTCAGTATTACCCTCTTGCAGGTGAAATGATGTTGTTTCTATCCCCAATGAGTCAGTGCCCCTGCAGTGTCAAGCCACTGGATTTGAGAGTCACTGACTAATTGGATAGTCATGTAAATAATTGATGTTCTTTTTTTCTGTAGCTGAGCTTTCCTTCCAAAAACTACTTCTTAATTCATAAACTAGAGTGAAATCTATCAAATTCAAATCATCACATTATTTGGCTAAATAATGTGGAGTTTACGTGAAACCCTATAACATTACGGTCAGTTTTCTGGACACCATGGTTCTGGAAGACGGCTGGCTAACAGAGGAAAGGTGTTCAAGCAAAGAGCAGTAAAACTGAGAAGACAAAGGCAACTGACACAAGTAATGACTAACAAGTTGCATATTTATAATTTGTTTGGGAATCACATATAGATTGAAAGATATCTGACGTTCTCAGTAGGGGCATCTGGCTTGTTGGCTTCTAGGTGTTGCTGCAAACAAATATTGATTATTGTTATTATAGTAGCTGTAATGGCCCAACACCTTGCAAACACATGTTGAAATTTACAGAACCTCTTTCTTAGGCGTGGCACATGGGACTGATTAGAAGTGACAGCAAGTACAATACAGAAAAGGAAAATTCTGTTTGAATAAAACAAGGTACTTTCTGACTGCATGCTTCTCTTTCAAGGTACATGAGATAAACTCCATTGTTTGGATCAGAATAAAATAATGCGGAGTCTGAACAGTATCATATTTGGTATGGAAATTATCAGAAAGAGGTGATCTTAACATTTCTGTGAGCTCTTAGTAGTGCAGGCCTAATTTTCGATGCCACTAGAGTTCAACATTTTTATCAGGATACTAATTAGGAGTGCCACTCTCAAAACTTACCTGTCAAACTCAGGTTCCTGAAAGAACCAACTCCTATAAAAATGTTCTGTACAGAATACTCTTTTGGCTTAGTCAAAGCTCTGCATATTGATGTGTTTCCAGAAGTGTGTTCCAAGTTTATCCTTTTGTTTTCAAATGTTGGCAATTTCAATTTACTTTTGTCTTTATACCACAGGGAAATAGATCTGTTCAGTTGCTGCACAGCTAAAATAAAAATGCTCTCTCATTTTGCTATTACCAGTGAATTCTGTATATGTTGTACACTGAATAGATATACTTTAGCAGTTCAATAACAAATTTTTCATATGTATATATGTATATATATTCCTTTATGCTTTAAATTAGAACTGTTTCAATAAAGAGGTTTTTTGTTTTTTTTTTTTTTTTGCATTTAGTGGAATTTGTATATTGGAAATTATGGGAAGCTCTCATTACAGTTAAAAAATAAGCCAATTTTGTATTACTTATTTTGTACTTATATATGAAATATATCCTCACATTTAGACCTCTAAAGCACTAGGACAGGAAGAAAGGTAATTGAAGCTTTGGATATATGATCTTCTAGTCAGTTTAGTTGTATACAAGGTAAAGGGCTTTGTCATTTGCTTATTGTCTATGCAGTCTTATCTCCTGATAAGAGATTTTGTTGGCCTGGTCTACATAACTAACTTTTTGTGGGAAAAGTAGCGAACAAGACAGAGGATAAAAACATTTTTTTTTTTTTAGGAACACAGCATATGTTTAGATAAAATTCTCTTGGAAAGTGGATTGCATGGATAGATCATTAGTAGCCAAGACAGATGATGTGTACTGAGTGAAATGCATCTTTACTGGCATTAACATCGTGCCATTCACTGCATACTGTCTGATCAATGTATGATTGAGGCATTAAATCTGTAGGAAGAAAACATGTTTTCACACCTGAAAGGTTACATCTGAATGCAAATGTCCTACAGGAAAAAATATAGATTAACTTTAGCCTTTCTGACTCAAGCAATTCATTTTGTAACTTGAAAACTGAATGTAACTTATGTTTAGTTTAGGCTGTTTCCCTATAATTTACTCTAAAATGTAGATGGAATAAGATGAAAAAATATTCTTGCAAGAAATTGTCACTAAATCACAGAATGTTTGAGACTGGAAGGAACCTCTGGAGGTCATCTGGGCCAACACCCTTCATCAAGTGAGGTCACCTTGAGCTGGTTTCCCAGGATCATGTCCAGATGGCTGTTGAATATCTTCAAGGTGGGAGATTCCACCACCTCTCTGGACAACCTGTGCCAGTGCTTAGTCACCTGCACAGTAAAAAGTGTTTTGTGATGTTCAGAGGGAACTCCTGTGTTTCAGATTGTGCCCCTTGCCTCTTGACCTGCCACTGGGCACCGCTGAAAAGAAACCACCTCTGTCTTCTTTGCACCTTCCCTTCAGGTTTTTATAAGATTATCGCTGAGCCTTCTCTAGGCTGAACACTCACAGCTCTCAGCCTTTTCTTGTATTAGACATACTCCACTTCCTTCATCATCTTCTTGGCTCTTTGCTGGACCCTCTCCAGTAGCTCTGCAGCTCTCAAATATCTATCCATTTCTATTTAGCACCCTATCTACCAAATTGTGTCATTTTATTCAGGGTTTGTTTCGTCCTGTGTCACAGAAGGTTGCAATGAGCCATTGTATGTATTTTTTCTGCATTCACATGTAGAAAAAAGTAAGATGTAACTAGAAACTATTTTTCTGGTGCCCCTGTTTTGATAGTTCTGCCATGGTTTTTCTGCTTCTCTGTCGTCTTGCATACCACTTCGGTCTGTGTGCTGTTATGCTTGATTACAGGGCCTGCCAGCAGATAGGAAGCTGAAACTGTCCTTGAACTTTTCTCTCAGATATATCAGTGTGAATCCTAGACTAATATGGCCTCTGTGGGACTGCAGCAGTTCCCTACTGGTCTTACTTTACATAGCAATTGGTATAAATTCACAATGGCTGCATGTCTACCTTATACAGGACTTCATAATAATTATAATCCTTGTATTAAAAAAATGCATATAATGTTTAAAGATAGATAATATTTATATATGGGGATATTTTTACAAGTGATTTTGACAAATCAAGATTGATCCAATAGCCTATTTCACTCATTTGCTCTGAAAATCCTAATAAATAGCTTTACAAGTACAGAGATTTCTGGAAATGAATGACTAAGGAAAATCTTAGAGGAAGGTAAGTTATTTTAAAGGGATTGAGGCAGTATCAGTAAATATTTTTCTAAAATAAAATATAAAAGCCGAGACTGTTATATGATCTGGCAAGCAAATATGTTTATAGTTTTGGGTAGCAGACTGTTCTCTGCTGCCACTATCATTTCCAAAAGTTTTTGCTGCTAGCAAAAAAAGAATTATGAGACTGCTGTCCATTCACAACATAAATTGTCATAATTTTGGACAAGAAATGAACATGTACCATGTGAAAATGTTTGTCCTTCCTAGATATCTTTATCAGAGCATGCACATGGCTTTCCCCTTCCCTCGCCCTGCTGAAACCAGCTACAGTTTTGACAGGAAAATGATACAGTGTGTACAATGAATGCATTCTACACCCTGGGTATGAACTGAACCAGCTCTGGCAGGACTGTAGTTTATCATTCTTACATGACATGAAGCTGGTAAAATACCAACTGCAGACTCTCTTTTCTTTCCCTTGACCTTGCACTACACTTGAGGTGTAAGACACATCCAAGGCCCACTGCACTGGAAAACAACATGTTTCTGACCATGGTTCTGGACTTCTCCTGCCCATGGACAGTCTGCTCAGCCAGCAGAGCCTGAATGTGTTCAGGTGGGAAGAAGAGCTGGCAGTACACTATGGTGCAGTTGTGTACCTGGCCACCCTTCAGAAAAACAAAACAAAACAGAACAGGACACTAACTTATTTGTGTGGCAGGCACCAGGTCAGGAAGGAGCAGGACAATTTGTGTGGTCAGGTGAATAACCTTTTACAAAAATTCCTCAGGACTTTGGACTGAGCAGTGCCTTGTAAGCCTACTACCTGCAGATCCAGGCACACAGAACTGGAGGAAGAATCCCATCCAAGGCATGCTCCTCTCCATTTCACCTTAAAGGTGGTTTTCCTACGGCATCTTCCATGGATTTATTACAGCTTTGAAGTGCAAAATGCAGAAAAACATTAAGTCCAGCACAGGATGGGGAATGTGAACAGTCTTCCAACCAATAACTTCAGAAAAAAGTGGGAACAACTCTTCGCTCACTCCTTTGCAGAGTAGTGTTTCAGAAGTATGGCCGTTTCTTGTCTCCTGATTACTGCCAGGCATCCTTTCCAACAGGACACCACTTGAATTTAGGTAAGTTTGACAGCTCTGGTTTTTACAGATAGGATGCTGGGTGGAAAAACACCCACAAGAGCTTAAAAGGACATTTGTAGTTATCGGGTCGTAATCCTAATGCCTAAATATCCTTTCTGGGGCATCTGCTAGTGATGATCAAAATATGTCATCGGATTCTTAAGTTGCTTGTTTCATGGAATTCCAGGAGAGCGTTTCAGACTTAGAATTAGGATTTTTATTTGATCAATTCGCTTAAGGGTCTTCTTATTCTATGAACGTGTTTAAAGGTCCAACACTTGTATTAACATTACTTATATACTGCGTGGAGCAGCTAATGTAACCACTAGATCTGTCATTTTTCATTCTCTGCTTGAATTGCTTTGAGACTTGTAGCCTTTACTGCACTTTTTTTTTTTAACATTTAGCTTCAGAGTTTATGTTGAATATCTGTCTGATCATTACAGTTTAATAAAAATTAGACATTAAAGAGCTATCTCAGTAAAGAAAAAACAGCTTCAGGGTTAGGTAGTTGTTTTCCACAAATGAACTTGTATGTAATACAATTACTTTTAGACAGTTTTTCCTAAGTGTTATGAAGTGATCTGAAATAATTACAAAATCAGTGATGGAAAACCAGTGGCATTTCAAAGTTATGGAATTGCTTTTTAAATGGCTGTTCAATGTAGTACCTTTGTTCCTACAGGCTATGAGCACTAAGCTGAAACTAATGACAGTGAGTTACCAATGGCTTTACCTGACAAGTGAAGATTTACTTGATAGTGTAATAGAATTGGAACCAGCAATATTTATCATTTTATCTGTTCCTTTGCAATCAGCAGTGGGTATTTTTTTCAGTGCAGAAAGCAGTATGTTCAAAGAGGGAAGACTTATTTCCAGCTTTGCCAATGACATCTGCTTGATAAGTCACTTAACCTCTGTGCCTGAGTCTCACTAGCTGTTAAACAAAGATAATGATATTTTCCTTCTTTTGTAAATGACCCTCTGGGCATATGACAGAGCAAAATAGCACTCACATAAACATGGGTATGTGTTAGAAAAATTAAAGAAAACAATGGCTGTCAAATGAAAAGCAGCGCTGGGAGTAAATCCAAGTGGATGGCAGAGGCATGAATGCACAGAAGCACATAGAAAATACAAGTAACCAATTCTAGGAGAAGAAAGAATGTGATACTGGCTCATTACAACTGTTTTGAACAAGGTGTGTAGTCACATGAAGGTAAAATTCAGAGGTTACTGGAGGCTTAAGGAAAACTGGTTGCTGACTAGTGTGGCAGTATGTAGAAAGTAGCAGGCTGACTGTCCATCTTCAGGTGGGGATTGGAAGAGTTGGTCCATCCCCATCTGTTACCTTCAGAGGCTGCAGCTCCTGCTGAGGTGGGGGATGAAAAGTATGGGAAGGGACTGCTCCTCTCTCAGCAATAACTTGGTTTTACCTCCTTCATAAAGGTAAAGTCGTGCCTTCCAGTGTATCCTGCAGCCTTAAGCCTGGCTCTGCAAGGCATCTGGGAGGCTTAGCGAGGTGATATAAGAGGTTGATGTGAATCAGTCAGGAGAAGTGGCTGCGTGAGAAAGGGAACATCCAGGGATGCGAGTCTGGCAGAGTGGGGAACGAAAGGGAATCCTGCAGGCTGGTCCAGGCTGCCCCTTTACTGCTTTCCTTCCTTTCCTCTATTTACTCCCATGTGACTTAGTCTGTTATTGTAAGATTTTGCTGGCTGGCTGGAAAGCCTTGAGACATCTCTGAAATATTTAATGAGGGGATTAAAAATTAGTATGTAGAAATTTAAAAAAAAAATAATTAGAAATGTACTAGGTGGTGGAACAGACAGATGAGGATTATATTGTCCTTCAGGAACAGAGTATATGCTCCTGTTGGCTCAGTGTAAACTACTTTACAAATACTAGTCAGATTTTGGAGTACTTTGCCTTACTGGTTGTAGTTGTCTGATGAATAATGAACAGTAATTCACAGAGTTTTATGTGTTGCATATTGGTGAGATTCAAGAGGAATTTTATTATTTAAGTTAGACCAGAGAGCATCTGTGCTCTGACTGAATGATGTATCAGCTGAGTTAGATACATTCATGAAGAAAGATGGAGCCTGTCCTCAAGGACTATTTGAATTTCACAAGATGAAGTAATACTAGCACATATGTAAGAGAAACAATACATATTAACAGCACTGCTGGATATCCCTTTTCTCCAGCCTGTCACAATTTGCCAGCTGAAATGAATTACCTTAATAGATTTTAAGGACAACGACGGTTTGTGATTACGTGATCTTCCCTCCTGAATAACATAGCCTATATAATTTCCCCCCAGTGATTTCTGCATCAAGCTCTTAACTTCTGTTTGTGCTATATACAACAGCATAAAGAAAAATAGGAAGACACCTCTCAAGCCCTCTTCCTCCCCGTTCAAACATACAGGTGGTTGATTTCCCATACTCAAGGAGCTACAGAGCATGTTGATAGTGACTCACTAGGTGGCACTCTTACGAAATTTAATCCCAGACATCTATTTTAAGGGGTTTGTGTTAAGTAAAACACTGTTTTTTGGGGAAGATATTATTCATAGTCCTCAACCTCCTTACTGCTTATGATTTGAAAGTATTATTTAGAAGAACTTGGTAAACTGGAAGTCCATTATCCTTTTACTCTTATGCTTTTTTTTTTTTTTTTTTTTTTTTTTTTTTTACCCTAACCTGTGGTGTTTTTCAAACCTTTAATAGTTACCAAGGATTTAAAAGTGTAGAACTTGGCTAGTTTAAATTTGATGCACTTGGACTGGGTAATAGCCTCAAAAGAAAGGAAACCTGATTACCAAAGGGTGAGTAACCTGTCTTTGAATGGAAGCATTTTGCATGGTGAAGTCTGGACTCCTTGCTAAGATCAATGAGGTATGACTTAATTGCTTTCAATACTCTTCAAGAAAAGGGGACCTGTGGGCTATAGCAATTGGCTTCTCTGTTACTGAGTGGGTTAAAATCTCTGCTGGGCCAAAATCTTGATCAAGGAATTCAGTTTTGACCAAGTGTACACTGTCCCTCTGGGAGAAGACTGTAGCACTTAAATTAGAGGGGTAATTCCTATCTCTAGTGAACCCTGCAAGGAAACTGAGACAGGATGGTGTTAGCATTGCAGGATAATAATGTCCTCCAGGAGCACGTGTTTCTATAAAAGAATCTTCCTCAGTTTTTCTTTGTACAGAAGGGAACTGATTTTTTCTTCTCTGTTTGCAACTTAGTCTGTAAAATACTTTAGTACGGCTAGGGTATGGAAAATATTGCACTTCAGACTTTGTAGAGAGCTGATTATATTAAATAGGTCATTCCAGTAGTATCATTAGCACTATTTGCAAAAGTGAGCACAACAGGAGGTAGACTTTCTATCCTATGATGTTATTAATGTTCTTGGTTTTTAAATTTGCAGTGTACTAGCATTCCGTACACAGCACTTTAAATGTACATGTAAGGGGCTGTGCTTGTGAGTTATTGTTATGTAATTTATTGTGAAATTGTTTTAGCACCATGCAAGGTTTTAAGAAAATAAATGGGTACGGCTGACTGAGAGTACACCCACATGAGCAAATAGTGGCATTTGAGGCAGATCAGAAAGCAAACCAGGTGACGGACCTGATATCCACATCATATTAATTGCAGTGCGTTGTGTTACTTTTGACTAGCTCTGAACGCCAGTTGTTGGTTTGAATGCCCAAGGTGTATGTTGCTCTGGGGAGCAGCTTCTGGTTTTGTTTCATCTGAAACCAATCCAATTTGTGTACTCTGGGACTGCTCCACAATATGAACATAATAGGGATGATCAGAAATTCATAGCAAAAGGCACTCATGTTCTGAACTAAAATGCTAATGGAAGAGCACCCTTAGTATCTCCAGTTTAAATCCAGTGGTTGCATCCACAGGACCATACTGTGTGCTAATGGAAGAGTGGGTCACCAGCTGCTTTAGACTGACCTGATTTTTTTTTCCAAGAGGATTGACCTGGGCATCTTCTGAAATTTAGAGGATTTGTCTTCCATTTCTCAATAATTTACTCTTACCTTCTGATGATGAAACCATACCTTGTGATTCCACTGTTTAAAAATATTGTTTCCTACTAGAGGGGAATGTTTCATCATTTTCCTTAAGCTGTAGTAAGATCCTAGATCACACTGTGTTTTCTATTTGGACATATATGTCAAAATATATAGTATAAATATATATTATATAAGTAGTTGCATATTCCCAATGACTGGCATCAGCTTCTTGTATTTTTGCTGCCATTTTTTTAGATTTAATAAATGTCAGTAGGTGACAACCATGTTTTGTAGATACTCTTGTGTATTATGGTGATTTATTTGTTCAGATATGTCTGAATCCACAGTGTGGTAGGACAGGAGCTTTGTCTTAACATGCCTGATGTTGCAGGGATTCAAGGTGACAGATACAACTCAATACCACATACCCTGGGTTTTCCTAAAAACCTCTAAAACTTGTACCTCCTGAATTATAGCCCATGAATCACTGTTAACACATCGGACATATTGTTAACACATTAGATATATAATTTTGCTTTTTGAAAAAAAAAATGGATTTGATATAATATACTTGAGGAAAATCCTAGTATATTCTAGAAAAGCTAAGAGAAGCAAAAGCACTAATATAGGAGAAATAAGATATTCTTCCCATTAGAGAAACTGAAAACATACAATACCTCATTTATAGATATGCTGTTGTTATTGTCATGTGACTTATTTTCTTCTTTCTTTAAAGGCAATTGACAGAAGCCACTGATACACTGAAGAGGAACTTACTTTTTTTTTTTTGGCCAAGTTTTGTGGTTGGTAATATAATGGCTTTAGTTTTCTGTTTTTCTTTATTTAAGAGGGCATAAGACATCATACTTGGGTGCTATATTCCCTGGCAAAACTTGTGCAGTTTTGATCTTTTTCACTTTAATGATTATGACGTTCTGTTAATAAAGTGATAGTGAAAACTTGCAGGAGACTGAACTGTTTTATGCAAATGTTGTGCCTGTTTCAGTCATTGTCATATTCAGTTCACAGATTCTTGTGGAAGATTTTGCCCCAAGGTTGGCACCTCACAGCCTGCCCTCTTCTCTTCTCTTTTCTCTTGATCAAGCTCTTTTTGTAACAAAATTCTGCTTAAAAGGAGAAAAAAAAAAAAAGTAATGAAAACAGGAACCTGCATAATCAAACAAA
This sequence comes from Columba livia, assembly GCF_036013475.1. Lineage (NCBI taxonomy): Eukaryota > Metazoa > Chordata > Aves > Columbiformes > Columbidae > Columba > Columba livia. Next base: position 44,139,817 of record NC_088604.1, read on the forward strand.
AACATTCAGCTGGTAACAATTAAGTCATTTCATTGGAATACTAAAACTGAATGAAACCTTTCTTATTTGCTCTATGCCTGTCTTCAAAATAATATTATATATAATATTAGATGAAATTCTCCTGGGCAGCCATTGTTTTATTCTATTGCAGAGTTCCTTGTATAACTAGGCCATAGGGACTTCTTACTAGGATACCAGGTCTTGAACTAAAGGAAACTCTAGGAATTGTAAATTAGGTTTCACACATATGAGACACCAAAATGAGAACCTGTTCAGAGCCCTGAACAAGATTTTATCTTGTGCATTTTGACTTCTTGGGCTCACCAGCAAGTTCTAAATGCAGCATGGGCTCAGACTCATTCCCTGCTTGGAATGTTGTTCCACAACTGATTCTGTGCTATTGGCTCACCCTGGGTTTCTTGAATGTTTTTTTTTTTCCTCAGTAACATATTAAGGAATAAAAATATTCATGTGCCAAAGTGAAATCCCCACAGAAAATTATTCTGACCTTATATTATCTCCCTCATCCTCTTATAGTCCTTTGATCGGTGTCCAAATAAATAATGTTGACAAGTTGATCTTTCAGTTATTATCCATGCACATCTGAGTTAACAACCCATTAAACAGTTCACACATCCCAGAGCCCTGAGTGCTAACTCACGCAGATGTTACAAATGTCCATGTCCTGACCTTGTTCTATCTGAAAGAAGTAGAAAGGTGTGCTTGTTCTAATCAAAGTTTATAATACTAAAGAACATAACGATAGTACCCAGGAAACAAAAGAAACAGATCTTACTTAATTAAAGCATTTGTTATTAGTAACTAGTTCCTTCTTTAACTGTATCTTGAACTGTCTCTTGAGCCATCCTACTGAGAAAAAAAGATTTTAATTCTTTATGAGGAGTGCTTTAAGCCATGTTTTGAACTCCGTTGGGGAAAAAGAGAAAAATTATTTGAAAGTTGTAATGAAATGTGGTAATAGAGATGTCATCTGTACTAAGATTTATTAGGAATAAAGAACTAAGCAGAGATCATTATTATATTATGTCAATGTGTAAGACTGCAATTTGCTTGTAAATGTTGTGTGCAGGTCTGCTAAAAATACTGATCGCTTTGTTTCAGACTAAAGGTCGGTCAAGCTCACCTGTCGTGTCTCCAGCAGTGGTCAACAGTGGCTTCTAACAGAAGGAGAGAAGAGGGAAAGCGTATATGATCCTTCTCAGGAGTTCTCTCCCATCTTTCAACAATTTCTGCTACAATAAATGATCTATAGATATTTAGAAGCTTCTTGTGGCTTCCTCCTGAACATGCCTAGCCCAGGTATGACTCCCATGAAACTAGCATTTACAGCATACTGGGACATAGATTCTGCATGCTATTTGTACTCTTTTTGGCTGGGATAGAGTCAATTTTCTTCATCATAGCTCATATGGTGACATGTTTTGTATTTGTGACCCAAACACTGTTAATCAGCATCAAGGCCTTTTCTGTTTCTCACCGTGCCCCACCAGCAATTGGACTGGGGGTGCACACGGAGCTGGGAGGGGACACAGTTGGGACAGCAGACCCCAAAAGACCAAAGGGATATTCCATACTATCTGATGTTGGACTCAGCAATAAAAGCTGTGGTGGGGAAATAAGGAGGAAGTGGGGATGTTCAGAGCGATGGCCTTTGTCTTCCCAGGTAACCATTGCACATGATGAAGCCTGGCTGTCCAGGAGATGGCTGAACACCTTCCTGCTGATGGGAAGCACTCAATGAATTAATTTTTCTTCACTGTCTTTACCTCAGCCCATGAGTTTTCTCACTTACACCCTTCTGATTTTCTCTCCTGTCCTGCTGTGAGGGAATGAGCAAGTAGCTGTGTGGGATTTAGCTGCCTAGGGATGTTTAACCATGACGTACACTATTAATGTATAACTTTACATGGCGTGAAGAAACACTGCTTTTTAGATTGGTTTTAGCCTCCTGTTTGATAGATCCATTTCTTTCCCCCTAGTTCTTAAATGGGAAGAAATAGTGAATAATTGATTAAAATTGGGATTTTTTTTTGAAAGCTGAGTGTTTCCATCATTAAGCCTTTAAAGGAGTCTTTTTACGCCTTAGATAATCTTTGCTCTCTTGAAACTTTTGCAGATCTACTAAATTCTTTTGACCATGAGGGACTTCTATACAATGTTCCAGACATGGGTGCCCTGTGAAGTTTGTAATGGCATAATGTTATTCTGTCTTTTCTTCTCAACCTTGTTTGCTTTATTGATTGCTACTAAACAGCAAGATTTTGTTTTTACAAAATGGATGAATGTATCTTAACACTGAGAACTCATTTCTGAGTTCTAGCGCCTAGTTTAGAATTCATCAAATCTTTTTTTTTTTTTTTCTATGGACATCTCCTGAGTTTCATCAGTCTTCACAGTTGAACTGGTAACTTCAGTAACTTCCCTGTTTTCCAAATTACATATGAATGTGTTGAATATGAGTCTCAGAACAAAACCATCCAACAATCCACTGGTGACATTCTTTCATTGTAAAAAATCAATCATTTTCTACTCTATTTCTTATATGAACACAAAATAATTGAACAATCTTCTACATTATCCCATACCGTTAAGTTTCTTTTAGAATCTTTGGTGAAATACTCTTCAAAAACCCAGCTGGACTATATGAGCAAGATGTTTCTTATCCACATGCTTGTTGTCCAGTTCAAAGGACCTCAATATGTTTGCCAGACATGATTTCCCTGTATAAAAAGCATCTTAATCCTTACCTACTGTATTGCTGTGAATTACTGAAAACAAGGATGTTCATTTTCTTATTTACCTTGTACAAGCCCATGTGATCCCAACAGGATTATATCCCTGCAACTGCACATTGATCTCTAACTGCTTGTTTTTATTCCCCATGCTGCATGTATTAGTGTACAGGCACTTCATAGAGGCACCCCACAATGCTGAATTCCATAAAAGAGTCTGTTTTGTTTGGGTTTGTTGTTGTTGTTTGGTTGGTATGGTTGGTCTGGTTTTTTTGTTTCCCTCCCCCACCAATAGTGCCTTGTAGGCACCTCCCTGCTGAAATGTAATAGATGGAGGTGACACCCGAAGCCCTGTTTTGCTGATTTTGTGTTGACTTTTTTTCATATTGCCCTAGGCCTTTTGCTTGTTAACCTTGACCACCTCTCCCTGAAACGGCTGCTGGTAGCTTTCAGCCTCCTCTGTTGTTCCTAGTTTAAAGGCCTCCAGCTCTCCTTACCAGGTCATCCATCCTGCTGGCAAAGATACCTTTTACCCACTTACTGAGGTGGATGTCATCTCTCCCAAGTGGACATGCTGACATGCAGTATCAGTCCTCGCCTCCTCACACCTTTTCCCCTCACTAGGAAGACTGAGGAGAACACACCTCAGCCCATATGCCCCTCATTATCACCCCTGGAGCTCTGTAGCCACTTTGGATACTCTCCAGATTGCCCCTGGCAGTGTTGTTGGTGCCTATATGGAAGAAGAGCTGGAGATAATAGTCACAGTGTCAGACAAGCTTTGGCAGTCTCTCCACAACATCCCAGAAGCAGCAAAATTTCTTCGGATGACATGTGAAATCAGCAAATGTTGCCCTGACTGCATCAGAGAGTTGCCCACTACTGTTACTCACTGATTCAAATATAACACCACAAATACAACAACTCTTTCCCCACCTCTTCTCTCTCCAACAACTCTCCCCCAACAACAGGCAAAGTGTCTGAAGTCTTGATGCAGGCCATGCTGAGAACAGTGGGATAGAAGACTGGAAGGGATGTCTGCTTGGGTGGTTGAGTCTAGGATGCTGTCAGAATAATCAATTATGCAGTTTTACAAAATTCTACAGATCATCTACTCCACATGGTGCCACCCTGTCAAGGCCATGTAATCCCTCCTCAGTGGTATTTAGCAAACACAGGACTGATAATAAAAACAAAAATCCATAACCAGTGTTGTGCCACTGAAAGTAAAATAAAGAGGACAAAATTGTTACATCTTATTACTACAAGTTTTGATAAATGTTATGGGTGACCCTAATCAAGCTGAACCAATGCATAAACATAATCACTTAACTAATTAGCTTAATTTTCTGTTTCTTGTAATTCCAGTTTTGTCATGCAATCCTTTCTGTATGCTACTCAAGCATAATTCTAAAACATTTTAACTCCTCTTCTTATGCTATCTAGCTTGGAAACTGCCCTAGAAATTAATTTCTCAGTGGCCAGGAGCTTTATTCCAGCTTCCTGTCTTAGACATATTTTCTGTTAACTATTATTCTTCCTTAAACTTAATTTAATCTGGGAGAAATTTCGTTTTTTTTTTTTTTTTTCAATTTACTAGGCTAGACCTATGGTGAAAATTTACCTACAGACAACTTGAAATGTTAAAAATGCTCTATATGTTTTCTCCATCTCACATTGTTTTCTGGTTGGGCAAGTATTTCAACATTTTGATTAGCTCTGAAGTTTGTGGTTTAAGCACTTTAACAGGAACATACTAAGGAAAAATAGTATCTATAACTTTGTTTGGTATATAGGCACCATGGAAAATGTGTTTTATAGAAAAATTCTCAAACTCAAATAAATTTGACCAAAAAGTAAGACCAAGTGCGTGGAAAATTCCACTCTTAAAAGTTTGTCAGAAAACTGAGAAAATTGAGGCTTTAGACCTCTTAAATGAATTATTAGCTACTGCCAAACCTTATAATACGGATAATATTACAATTTTTCTATGCCAATCTTTTTGTGCTTGCTATAGCTATGATTTCATAAGAAAAAAAGTGTTAGTTTGGAATGAACAGGATGCTTTAAAAAAGTCTAAAATTCAAACACTGCTAGCAGACTATTTCATGAATGCACTGCAGAAACAAAAAGATTGGTTTGAATATTTTACAGGCTTAGGTTGTGAAATTCTTTGATCAAAGACTGTCAACTGTGTCATAGCGTTAAGTCAAACTTTCTGAAGTGCTATGTGAATCTAAGGAATTTCCATTGTTTTCAAAGGATATTTTTTGCAGGCTGGCTTTGAAGTGAGGGAAACACAATGAGGCCTATAAGTAGGTAATCTGTAGAAAACGCAGCAGTTATAAAATCACATAAAGGCACTTTTGTTCACTGATAAGCATGTGAATACAGTGTTTTACACTGAAAAAGAATATTTGTATATTAAAAAAAATGCACAACTTTGCAGTTCCACAACCATAATCAGAAAGCAAATTATTGAAAATACAGTGCTTAAAAACAGTATTGCCTTTTCCTTGTACAGACAACTGCTGGGAATGGCTGGTTCAGTGTCAATATGACCTGACAGAGCATCAGATTGGACTGACATAAGTTCTGTTATTTCAGTAAATAATCAAATTTAAAAATCCATTATTAGATTTTCAGGTTTGGTCCAAATATGTTCCAAAATACTTCTAGCTGACCAAAATATTCTACACTCCAGAACTAACTTTTAAATATATAATACTGAAGTCACTGCACAAAGAATTCTTCTGATTTCCAGTTTATACTAGGTAATGCAGCTAGACATGAACACAAATTAGTTAGTAAAGGCTAATACAGAATTATTCTAGGATAAATATAATGAATTGTTTAATTATTGTACTCTACTGTACTATTACTGTATTATAATTTTTTCTGACACTTATGGGAATTTAGATATTGCATGGACCTCACCTAAATTTCAAACAGTTTATTCTATGATAATGTCTGACTAAGGCAGAAAAAAGTGTGCCTGCTGGAAGTAAATTTAACTGTATGTGCAGTGAAACACAGAATTTAGTGTTTTACCTGTTAATCTGTTAAAGTAATCCCATTGCACTGGTTAGCAAGAAAGAAAAAAGAGAGTACTTAAGACAAAGTGGTCTGCTTTTCGAAATAGTTCCTTTTTCTTCTTTGAGTAAGAAAAAAATTCCATAGAACTAGATATTCCTAAATTACTAAGAAATGTGATAAAAAATAAGGTGTGATAGATCCATTTCAGGAATTGGATTCTAGCTTCTGAAAAGAGGCGTTTGCAATATGTGTCCCATTTGACCCGTTAATATTGATGGTAAACTGATGCTTTGATATAAAATAGTTTTTAGTCTTGCAGTAAAAGAGTGTTAACTGTGCTCGCTTATTTCTGCTGAAATAAATTCCTCATTGTTGAATAGCTTTAGCGTGAAAAAACAAAATGTTCATGTTTTTGGCTTTCCTGCATTTTTATCTCTGTGATACTTGGAGCCCACCGTCCTCTTCTTCCTAAACCATACCCCACTCCTATTCTTAAGGTATCTCACCCAGCTCTACCTTATTTTTGGTCAAAGAACTGAGAAACAGGAATTAACTGTTCTGTTAACTGATCTAAGTAGCATATGGACAGTCTTCACCTAAGAGAAGAAGCCAGAGGTGCCCCCAACCCCAAAAGATCCCATGGAAGCCATGCCACTATTGGATATCACATGACCACCTTTCACAAGAAGTCTCTCCCCTCTTCCAGTGGTTTCTTTACTCCATCTCTTTCTGCCCCTGTGCGGTCTCCATTTTGTAAAATGTCATACTCTGCATGTTGACAGAGTGCCCTGTGACAGGCTGCCAGGATCAGCTGCACCTTCCAGTTTACCCGGCAGTCCCTCAGAACAGGAAGCCCCTTCCCACTACATACACAGAGGCCACCATTTTGTTCTTCCACCATGCTATGGCAGAGAGCTGCCATTTTTTAAGATGTTGTGAGCCACGTGTTTCCGTGCTGCTTTGTGAATGGCTGATGCCTTTTTGCGACACTGTCATACCCTACATGTTCTCAGGTAACCCAGTGACTGTCTGTCAGGACAAGCCTGATACCGGAAGGGTGTCATGGCAGCAAGTCTCCTTTCACCAAACAAAGTGTTTGGCTGCAATGTTGTTTCAGCTCCTGTTTTATGGGGGGGAGCTGCCATTTCTGACAAGGTCATCACTGTGTGATTGGCTGCTCATTGGGACCACAAAATGCTAATATAGAGAAAAATATGCATTTATAATTTTTTTCTGTATATAAATTACCTATACAAGAGTGTTGAAATATGCATAAATATAGATGTTATTGATACATGCACTTCATATGTATATATTTGTGTATATATAGCATATAATGATATATATATATGAAGGTACATACATTAAAATGCATATATACCTGAATCTGTAGGTATATAATGTACAAAATTTTAATAATAGCTAATGAAATTAATAAGTAAAGTTTTAATGTGAATAGAAAGAAAACAGATAAAAGGTATAAGGCAAGTCTGAGGCCCCTCATTTTACATGGCTGCTGAACAAGTCCTCGCATGTTGGGGTGGGAGGAAGTTCGTGAGGGGGAACCAGAAAGAAGGGTGGAAGGCCACAAACACTTTGGAACATACCCAAAGGCTATGGAGCCATCCAAGGAGGCCACCAAGGAGCCCATACACAACCCCTGCCACCTGCAAAGAGGAGACCTCTTCAGTGAACTGCTCCAAGAGGCCCTGCATCCACACCCAGACTGCTGGGATGACCATGCACTAGGGTGGGCTTTGGGGCCTCGCACCATCCTGGAAGACACAGACAACACTGCCTGCCAAAATGCGAAATCCCAGCTTCAGAAGAGCATGTATGTTGGGACAATAAGTAAAAACTCAAGAGTGATTCCTGAAATTCCCACGTGAACCAGAAGAAAACAGCCAATGGGCCGTGGTATTTTGGGGTAAGCTTCACACTGAGAGGGTAGGTGGTGGTAGGGTGAGCTCCCTCTGTCCATGGCTGTGGGGCAGCTCGTAGCTACCTGTAGAACCAGGTAGATGCAGGTTGGTGCCCTCTGTGTTTCCATATCCTTAAGTCAATTAATGTATAGACAGTTTAAAAAACTCCAGCTAAGTGACCGAGGTGTGCTATGGTCTATTCACCTTTCTGTCTGGGTCTGCAACAATCAAAGGAGAACAGGCATAGTAGAGATGGTGGTGGTTGAGGAAAAAAAGGACAAAAAGCTGGAGAAGCCTGACAGGCAACTAACTCTCCTCATACCCTGTTAGTAGAGTCTATTTGTGCATGACTTAAATTGATGGCCCAGTGTTTCCTTTTTTATGGGTGTGCAGTAGCTGTCAGTTGGTAAACATATCTGTCCCACCACTTCTGTTAAAAGTTAACTGTGCTCATGGGGGAGTGGGAAGCTTTGGGGGTATAAATCCTCTATTAGGAGTTTCTAAAAGGCAAACAGAAATGGTCTGAACAGAAGCCAAGTGGCAACCTGACTTACAAGCGAGGATGCTTACAAGTGCAGTAAGAAAGCACTTGAAAAGAAAAAAGGGCGAGTGTTGAATAAAACATTGAATTCTTGTAAATATTGATGTTTTTCATAAATTTGGAATTACAGAAACTGTTCAAGTGATATGACTACCTTTCATTTTGTTTCTTCACATTTTAATGGTCACATAAAAATGTCACTGGTTACATGGCTAGACATTATCAGCAAATATTTTTATAATTTTATAAGACTTATTTGAAGTGATTTTTGTTTGGAAGACTTATGATGAAACCTAAGCATAACTATAACGTCAATATTAGAACACATTGTTCTCAAACACATAGATTATTCTTTACTTTCATACTGTAGACTTCAGAAGAAGTGTATATGAATAAAATTCCAAACTATTCAACAGTTTAAACTTCCTATGTGAGATTTCAGTTGCTATGCAGTTTATCATTAAGGTTTTTTTCCCTCCTTAGAATTTTGTGTTCTACAGCAAGTAATGACATACTAATTTCTTTCTCAGTGAACAAGAAAATTGTGTCTGGCAGAAGAGAAAGCTGTGACCAAAGACATGATGGAAATGAGAAGCTTTACATTAATTCTGCCTCATTGGTGTGTCTGCCTTGCAACGATATTTTCCTTTACCTGGCTAGCTGATTCATAAGATTCTATTAAGATACAAGAATTCTGCAAAATGGAATTTCCTTTTGTCTAACAAATATCTCTGTTCTTAAGCTTTCTTCTAGGCTGTAAGGGTACAAGAGGTGTACTAGGGACATGCAGAAGCTTATGGAACACATTTAAACTATGTGTTTATTTTACCTTAGTGTGAACTGTGGTATCTAGAACTGGATGACATTTCAGGACTGCTATAGAAGACGAGAATCCTAATCAATACAAAGGCATGGAGAGGCTGCCCAATCTCTTTAGCGATTATCTTATCCGTCTTTCAAGGCTTACATTCTTACATTGTTATCAGTAGATTTTATGATCATACTAATGGTTCTGAAGCAAATTTCAAAATTGTCTTAATGGTCTGATGATGAAGAATTTGAAGAGTTTGTTTTTTCCTGTTATGAAATATTTTATTCTTCAGCTGAACAGTACCAACAGAATGTAAGACTGAAGATACAAACCTTGTGTGCTTTTTGAAATTATGTTTTAATGTTTACTATAGTATGAAACATGTTCTATTGTAGAATCATGTGCAGGAAGCTTCTTCTTATTAATATGAATTAATTAAAAATATCTGTTTGTTTCTTGCAAAGCTGTTTTCCCTTCAACATCCTGATTTTCTCATTGAAGGGATCTGTGAACTAAAGTTTGTATTTACTATCTGCCACTGATCACTATTCTTCTAACCTGAGGACAGAGTCAGCTGCCAGTCCTAACTGTAAATGTTGCATATAGAACTTTGGTCAAGATCTTTATCTGATGTCCAGTCACATGTTTGTTATAGCCAATAATTTTCTGATTAGCCAATAAGATAGACCTGGGCAAATATGTAGAAGGACTGTCAGCAAATATTATTTAAATACAAAAGACTTTTTTTTGTTACTCACACATTTCTTTCTGTCAGTCTCATGAATGGCAAAGGTTTTTTTCAAGTGGTCTTGAATAAAAGAGGATAATGTAATGTGGGTAACACAAGATGAGAAATTTGTTAGGCCCAATATAAAGCTTACCGGAATCAAATAAAACAGAGATAGAATATGAATAATGGATCACATGAGAATGTATAGACAAAACAACTGCATAGAAATAAGTTAATTGTTTTTTTTTCTTTTGTGATTCTGAGACGGGAAGGTGAAAAATTTGCTATAATATAATGCTGAAATACTGAGGGGCAGTACCAGAAGCCTGAGAAACTTTTCAGAGGAAAACTTATGAATCATAAAAAGTAGCTGTCATTTTACTGCCAGCAGGTACCAAAGTGCCTACAACATATTAAAAAATTGAAACCCAGGAATCTTCTAGGCCTATGGAAAATCACTAAAAACATTTATATTGATATGAAAGGAGAGTGAATGTGAAAATGGGTGAAAATGCCAGAAGGAGAAGGGCTATAAAAATCACATGTTGCTGACACCTACAGAAGCAGGTAATCAAGATTCTAGCAGACATCTACTTACAATTTCTCAGGACAAGCATATTTGAAACAGAGAACGGTGACTTACAGCAGTGGGACAGGATAGAGAGGTTAATTACTGCCAGCTTCTGAAAGGTAGGATGAAATGAATTCAGAATCAGCACACTCGTAAGAAAAAAAACAGGAAGTATGGGAAGCAACTTGAAATGTGATGCCCCTTGTCCTCCAAGTCATTGCAAGCAATCCTGGACAGACCACCTGGATACAGGGGTCTTCTGGCCAGAATCCTTAGCAGACCATTTTCATGCATCTTGGTGCTTGTGAATTTGAGGTTGTGAATGTAACTGACTGAAATCAGTTATGATTCAACATATAATAGGTTAATCTGTCCTTCCCCAGAGGTATTTCATTGAGCTACATTGTTGTTACAGTGTTGCAACATCATTTCCTCCAGAGTAATTTGGCAGTCATTATGTTTTAAGGAGTCTCTAAAAGATACCTATACTGCAATAAGCAATTCAGCATTCATTCATATAATTATAATGTGTGAGATGAAATGCCCTATGAAAGGTCATCTCCAGTGCTGAAGTACAAAAGAAAAGCTGCATTTCTAGGACTGGGTTCATCCCATCCTGGCACAGTGAATTGTAACCATCAGAGCACAGAACTGAACCTCCCCAGTGCCTTTCAGTAGCATTGTATATAACTAAATTTAGCTATCTAAATGTAAGAAAGCAACTAAAATGCCTGAAAATATATCTGTAGAGCCATGGTGAGGGGAAGGCAGGGGAGGAGGAGCCCCTGCTCTGTGGAGGGGTGCACTTGGATGGTGCTTCAGTGCTGCCAAGTTCAAGGGCTGTTGAGCCCCCTGCCCCTGGATCTGCCCCTCTCCTGACCACGAGGAATCTGAGGGGACGGGCAGTCAGTTGCATGAAAACACAATGGGATATCACAGTTTATGAAGTGGTGGCTCTCAAACCTATATTGGCACCTAAAACAAAACAGTGGTCCTGTGTGCGTGGTGGGAAGGGCCTTCCCATGCTGGGGAAATGAGAAGGGGCAGTTGTTCCTGCTGGGCAATCACAGGGGGCTCTCTGACCATGTGAGGGGTATGACATTTTACAATATGGTGACCCCCAGAGGCAGAAAGAGGGAGGGTAAAAAGGCCATGTGACTGGCAGAGGAGAGGGGCTTCTGGGACAAGGGGGTCATGTGAGAGCCAGCAGGGGTAGGGCATTCTCAGTTAGTTAGCTGTAGGGATGCCCATTGTTTCTCTTGGAGCACCCTTGTCCTTACGCTGCTCGTGTGCCATTTGGCAAGGCTCTTTGGGAAATAATTGCCAGTAGCTGGCTAACAGACAGAAGAAATATAGACTAAGTTTTCCTTCCTTTTGGTGCATGCAAGTTCTGGTCTCTCTCTTTAGCTACAGAGTTTCACAAGCCTTGCAATAATTTACTTAGCTGGCTATGCTTCAACTTTGGTCTTCAGATTTGACTGTAATTGGCAAAGGTGAGCAAACCCTTTGTTGGCAGATGGGTGGAGTAAAGACAGACAGAACCACTGTGTTTGGTTTAGGTGTTGAGACCAGCAGAGATTAAAATATGAAGAGAGGTGAACAGCTTCTGAATATCACCTAATTGTTAGTGTGAATGTAGCCTTCTTTCGTAGATGATAGATTTAGGGAGGTTATGCAGGTCTCTATAATGTAGTAAGGAAAAACTGCAGCAGTCAAACTTGTTCATCCTTGGAGTCTTTCTTCAACAAATTATAAAGAAAATGGAAAGAAGCTGAGGACTTCCTAGTTGCCAGACCTGTGCATGTTCCCCCGGTTGGAGTACAGGATTTATGTTCAGAGATGCATTTAATCATGTATTGCACTCTGTTATTACACAGCTGTTGGATTTGCAGTCTTTCATTTTGGAAGTAAACATTGTGACAGTTATTCCTGTCAATATTGCACATTTGCAAGTGGAATGAACAGACATACTATAGACGATTGACAAGATAACTGTCCTGGAGGATTCTAATAAGCATTTAGGAACAGAGTAGCAGAAAAGGCATTGAAAGTGGCTGAGATGAAAGAATGTAGCCTCTGCTTTTTGCTCTTCACATCCATGTACCTCATACCAGGTACCTGCAGTATATTTAGGGCATGTCACATGTACCTGCTCTCTAGCAGGACTGCCTTGGGTTTTTGTTTCTTATTTTCAGGTATTCACATTTGATCTCTCTAGCAGACTAGAGATGATAGCAGAATAGTGAAGACATTGTGCTAGAAAATTAATACAGTCCTCAGCTTTGGTCCAGACTTTTGAAAAGAGCTGTCTGCTCTGAAGTGACATAACTGCTGTTATCTACTGGCTTGCCAAGGCTAAGAAGTAATCACAGTTTAATGTGAAACCTGTGGTTGAGATAGATTTTCAACATGCTTCCTTTCTTGTCAAACCATTTGGAGGCAAAAGTCATCTCTGTCCTATTTGTAATTCAAGAGGGAGGCATGTATATCAGTATTTTAGAAATAATGATACATGAAGTCCTAAACTTTTAGGCTTCTTTTTCACCTTTGGTGAAGTTGTGGTGGAAAAGACTTGGCTTTGTGCTATTGACTTCCCAAGTTCTCCAGAGAGAGGAACACCAGAGTGAAGAGAAGTTCTCGGCCACTAACAGCAAGCTACAGGCAGCCAACAGCCTGCAGCTGTTCAGCTGCTGCTCCACCTGTCAGCCTCTTTGTGGATGGAGTAAAAGTTGTCAGTTCAGCATGAAAATTAAAAAAAAAAAAAAAGGCAGAGCTTGCAATATACTAAAATGATTTCTTTTGAACACTGATGAGCTGTGCTGGAATCACTTTTTTTTTTTTTTTTTGTTTCTAATGAGATACGAAGGCTCCCTGTTTGCCTTTTCTTGTTCCTCTTGACTGAAAACCAAGGCAGACGATCCACTAATTCTTTGTAGGTGTGAGAACAGATTTCTGATTAATTTTCTATGTTGCTGTACCAATTCAGTCTGTCTTTAGTTTGCCTGGATACTTAAGTGATACCAGGTTTTTCATTACAGCCTGAACAGGCCACAGGAAAATGCAATCAAAGCAAAGGCTTGAGAATAGGAGGATGAGAATGGAAAATGTATCTTTGTAATGCAGATGTTAGTATGCTGACAGTAACAGTTTTATAATTTTTTGTGAAACCATTGCCATTGGGCTTTTATTATTTTCTTTACAAACCCTGATCCTCATGACATAAAGATATCTATGCTGTGGACAGTTGTGTAGTGAAGAGATGTTCAACATAAGCCTATTAGTGTACTTGAAGAGCTGTGTCTATATAAAGCTCCCCAGATCAAATTATCTCTTACGGAGATCTGTGATGCCAGGGTTGGTCTTCTTTCAGTGAGCTGTCTCCTTATTGCAATTCACTAAACTTTATATTTCCACATTTTTTAAAGCCATTATTTCTGTGTGAAAAAGCTTAAATAGAAACACTACAGAATTTCAGCCAGTCCTTTAGGTGTTTTTTTGAGATCAAATTCATGAGTTTCCTAGCTGAAGTTGATCATTATTGAGCAAAAAACTGAGCAAGCTTGGAGCTGATCCTGTATGTGTGCATTATGTGTAAATAAGATACTCAGAACCACAGTAATGCGTGTGCTGTAGTTGAGATTACACCGTATGTTGAGTATGTACGTACATAGAGCATGTAATAGTTTGTGTGTTGTGTGGTTGTGTTAAGGCTCTGATGTACTGAGGTTTTAAGTGTGCAGATGTGCAACATGCTGCTGCCTTCTGCCAAGCAAATGTTAGTGATGTGGTAGTACACATGGTAATAAATGTAGGATTCTTTGTCACTTGATCAAAAAACAAGGGCTACAGGAAAGAATGATGAAGAGAAAGATTCCAGGAGTTAATTAATCCTGTCTTAATGTGACTGAAATGAGAAATGCTGTGTCTGCTCCTGATAGCTGTGAAATTTTGCAATACTAGGTTGTGGGAGACAGAATAAACTAAAATTATTAAACAGTTCCCAGATTTGAACTCTTTCAGGGTAGCAATCCTATCTTTTCTATCAAGGAAGGATAGCATCAAATGAGCATCACATTTGCAAGAAATTTGCCATTGCAACTCTTAATATACAGAAACAATTCAAGGGCAATAATAGTGCTAGTCACCAAGTTTTTTTCCACAATTTATGTGGAAAGTTATAAAAAACAGAGAAATGTGGTGGTAATCCACTATGATAACACCGTATGTGAACAAACAGCATGCTACCTTTAAAAAATGCTATAGGGTTTTATAGCCTCCCTAGCTTAAAAAGCCAATATACTTTTAAAAAACAGAGACAGTGCAGAGAGAAATAATGAAAATAAATAATACTGTTCATAACTGTTCAATGTGAAGGGAGTGTTGACAAAAAACTATCTCTGGATTAACACCCAGTAATGAAGCATGTGCTATTGGAGCGCCTGAAACAATTATGGACATTGATATGCATGAAATTATTCAACAGGGCTCAACATCCCATGAATAAATACGATGTGGTAGAGGATACTGGAAGTTGTGCAAGTGTTACAAACAGCTTAGTATTGCTATTCAAAACTGTAAAAAACATTTGGACAAGTTACTAGTAAGCAGATTCGTGTTTAGCCTTATTGTATATTGATTCACCTTTAAATCATAGATGTTGGAGCAAAGACAAATATTTCCTATTTTTTTATGCACAGTGTTGTGTTTATCCTGTGGAAATAAATAGGGCATGTGGAGACTGAGATAAAGCCAAAGGCAGATGTGTATATGAAAAACGTGAGTTGTTTTGTTTTTTTTTCTCCAGGGTATTCATTTGCTACACACCTCCCTGTCAGAAATTTCCCTGCCTACCCCCCCCTCATCTCTGTACCATATTTCACTGCTTGTAAAAAATTTCTTTGAAATTGCGGTCAGCTATTCCCGTAAAAACTGTACCGGGAAGAAAGCTCTTGGTACAGTTCAAAGTAAAATGCTATTATTGCTCAATGTCTCTTTCTAAAGAAATGACATTGACTGGATACATGCTCTTTTGTACCAAATGCTTTGTGTGAGTCAGAACAAAAGTCCTTTAGCTCTCCAAAATTGTGGTCATTTGAAGCACCAGCGTAAAATCAATTGCCAGTGCTTCACAGCTTCTCCCTGGTCCCCATTAGGACAGTAATATGTTTGGAGTTCTGGCTTTCAGAGCTGGGTTCCATTTCTCACTGCCTCCTTGAATTTTGTTTTGGTTTTATCCATTTCTTTTCAAGCAGTTTACTTTTTCTGCCCTTTATTTTATGGGGCTGACAGTGTCTTCTGAAACTTTCAACCAGACAACTGAACTTCTTACCAGTGCCCCTGGAAGCACAGTTCACCAGTTTGGGTTCATCACTGTAGATCACTGCTCACAGCCAATGTTCCCAGTGGTGACATTATGTCTACACAGTCATTCAGTGACCTTGATGTTTTCCCACACTTGTCAGTGGTCTTGGCACATGCCTTGAAAATGTTTTCTATGCAGATTTAAGTTCCAGATTCCTTCAAATAAAACATAGCGTGTGTTCTCCATACAGCTTGTATCACTGGACTTTTAACAAAGCCTGATTCTAGGAAAAGAAGGGATTGCTTTACTGGGGCACTTTGTTCTGATGGCTTTATTTCAGGTTACCTGTGGAAAGAAATTCACTTAACTCCTGACCTCTCTGAGCAAAGTTTTCATGACGTTGAGCTATTCTTTGTCTGGAGTGTCTGCAAGGCACCTTTTCAAAGCAGATCCTGATCTTGATATAAAATTGCAGCCTTACATCTCTACCTGGAAAAGTGACTTTGAAAAAAGAAAGATTTTAAGGCATGAATAATGACACATCTGTCCCTCAGACTAGTTGTCTATCAGCTGACATAAAAGCAGCCCATTAGCACTGCTCTTAAAATTGATTTCAGAGCAGGGCTGCAAAATCACAGTAGCAATTTAATTAACGTTATGGAAATAGTTGAAAAAATGACTGTGAATCTTTTGATTGCTTCTGAAATAGAAGCAGTGTGGCATCATAACTAGTCTGTTGTAGCTGATATACAGACCTAGTGCAACAGCTGCACAGGTGAAAATAATTTTAATAATGATGGAGGGAGGGGAAAATAGGAATGAACTTGCTGGGGGTAGGTGGTACTAAACTTCCTTAATAAAGCTGCAGGTTTGCCTTGCTGCAAGAAACATATTTTAGAGCATGAGTTATAAATGATGGTCTAATTTACAAATTACCTTTTCTCTCTATGTAAATACATACTGTAAACTATGGTGTGTAGAACTATTAGAAAACATTTTTCTGGAGCTAAAATGGATCCGTTCTCCACTTCATCTTGAGAAGTACAATTTTCTGCTGGTATCCAAGAGTAGGAATGATGTTTTGAAATAATGGAAGGAAACAATAGGAATGAGTCAGTTATCTACAATAACGCCAGGATTTTCCTCTAGGTTATGTTGTTTATGTTTGCTTTGTTGAGCAGATAGGGAAAACAAAAAAATGATCCCGATGCAATTTTTCCTGAATATCACTCTATATTAATGCTTGCTGAAGTCCTAAATCTCAAATTGTTGTTGGATATGACTTCTAATGAAGAAAGGATACTAAGCTTTTGCCTTAAATAAAGAAGGAAAGATGTACCTGTGAAAACTATACAGGGGGTTAAAAGGAAACTTTATAATTAGCTCTGGTTGTGTTCTAGATATTAAGTGATTTGGAACCATTATTAATTTATTTACCTATTCAAACTCCAGCATTTATTTGCTTTGGTAGAATTTTTTAGCTGAGATTTATGATTGGAGAGACAGACAATTCCTTAGACTAAATAAGGATTGATTACTATTGGTGGTTAATTTGATTTAGCACCAATTCAATACTGAGAGTCACTGCCCTGATGTATTTCTAGTTTAATCTTATTTATAGACAGTAGGGCTTGAAAGGCCTTCAAAAGGTCACTTAGTGCATCATGCTGTACCAAGGCAGGAATACTGTACCCATGTCATTAATATTAATAGTAACTTAGCTTTGATGTAATATTCTCTTTATT
Organism: Columba livia; assembly: GCF_036013475.1. Lineage (NCBI taxonomy): Eukaryota > Metazoa > Chordata > Aves > Columbiformes > Columbidae > Columba > Columba livia. The sequence continues at coordinate 44,157,228 of NC_088604.1, forward strand.
TCTCAGTGTTGTGTTAAAACTTGTACAATTTGCATTAAATCATATTACTTGCAATAAACCGTATCAATTCTGTCTCTTGTATTTCAAGCGGTAAGACTAAAACCTAAACTTGCCCTCCTGACCTTCTGCTATTCATACGGAGTCCTGGCTTCTCCTGCTAACCATAGAAGTGTATTTAGAAACAAAACAAACAAACCAACCCATAAATAACTGCTTATAATTCTGCGTATCTTCAGAAAAATAGAATCAGGAAAATAAGTCAGGTATCCTCTCACCTACTCGTCAACCTTTAAAACAGGAATGTGGATAACCTCCTTCTTAGAACAGACTGATGGGGTATCTTTACTCATATTATTCTGTTTTGTTCTCAAGACCAATTTTGCTGCATCCTTTTCTCTCGTTTTTTTCCTATTTAAATTTTGTCTGAGTGGTGTTGAGGCTGGTGCTAATGCAGTGCCTTACACAATGTTCAGTAACTGTGCAGATCCAGGGACCCGACGGATTTTTTGCAGTTACTTTAGAGACAGTATCTTGCAACTGTATGTGCTTTAATCTTACACACAATAAGGTTTATATGATATGCTACAAGTGTTTCAGAAGGACAGAATGTAGAATACAGCCTCAAATAATCTTGACCTTGGAACTCAGAATCAAATTCCTTTGAAGACCTGTGAGCTGCACTTTGTCAAGCTGAAACACAAGGTGTTTGTGGGAGGTTTTCTGTGTGTGTATCCCTTAATTTTACACCAAGTATTAAACTCGGTTTAGAGTACGAGATAAAAAGAGAGCAAGTATTTATATAACTCATGAAAATCACTGAACCAATAATCTTTGGCTACCACAAAATATTGTTACCACAAAGAATTCCAGTGTAGAGCACTTCGTCACAGCATTGGCTGTAGTTGTACTGCTGCCCATTTTGTTTCAGATACAGTTAGTACTATATTCTCTTTGTGTCAATAACATTTTTCAAGAGTGACTTTTCTGGGAAAACCTTATTTTACACATGTAAATTGGGCAACGATTAAAGTTTGGGGAACTCTGCTTCCTGCTCATTGAGGCACTGCAGTAGAAAGTACTTGGAGAGAGAACTCCATTGCCGCTTGACTTTTTTTCTGATATTGAACTGAAATACAGGGTATTCAAGAACCAAATTTTTCAGGCTCTGGCCTGTCTTATGCTAGGTGTGTTCTCCACCCAAGACTAGGAATCCAGTAAATCTGCTGTTTACAGAGAAGCAGAATTACGGGTGATGAAACATGAAAAGTAGTTTATTTCTGTTGCAGCTGTAAAGAAACTCCTCAACTCTGCTTTTGTCAATAACTCTATCACAGCACATCATAAATAAATAAAACAACGACAAAAAAGTTCCATATGAGGAAAGAAATGAGGGAACAAGTAACACCTGACAACTGTAGTCATGCTGCTTATTGAACTTCAGAAAGAAATGTTGCTATTAGAGTGGTGAGAACCTGCATGAGGTAGGATTGAACTCTTCCATTGAGCTAAATAAAGAATAGTCAAAACAAATAATGATTAAATTATATCCTTCACTGAGAGAGGCTAAGGAGCATACTGATATTATCTGAAGTTTTTTAGAGTGTTCTCAAAAACCTTTATAGTTGAGGAGGGATAAAGACCTATCATCATGGACTCATATATTTTGAGGAATTTAATTTATTCACTCAAACATAGCATTTGATCTTCATTTTTTGAAGGCTGGTGGACTTCTTTGACTGTTTCTGTATAGGAGTAGATAGAAGTAGCTACAGTTCCGCAACAATTTTTTTGGCATGCTGTATTTTAAGGACTGCAGCAGTAATGGAAAATGTGTTTATCTTGTGAAAGATGTATGTATTAATCACATGATTTACGAATGAAAAAAACCAACCCAAACTTTCTTAAATCTGATACACTCTGTATTGTATACCCAATTACTAAGTTTTATTATTTTTCAATGTAATCGCTTACATGTTGTTAACTGACTCTGTCTATTCCTGCTGATGAAAATGTAAATTCATGAGCTGTAATCAGCTCAGAGTGATTTTATCTAGATCGTTCTCAATGAATTTTTATAAAGAAAAAATCATAATTACAGTAATGAGCTTTTTAATGCTCATCCAGATTTATCTGGTGTGATAACTTGTGATAAGTTCTGTGACAGTATTGGTGTTATGCTGGGAATTAATTTATTTCTTAATGATTAACAGCCTGGTCAATCTTTTGAGAGTATTCAAGTGGAAGTAGTTAACAGTGTAGGTATTTCTACAATTAACATGGTAGCGTTTCATTGTTCTCTGCATAGATCAGGCTATAGGTGTAGCAGTGTTACTGGGGAGGTACAACCAATTCTCCAGCTGCCTTGCCTCCAGAGCTGGTAACCAGACGTGCACATTATTTGGGTAGGTAAGTTGTATACCACATAAATGGCTCTCACCTGATGGCTAGCCATTGAAGGCTGACCATCTGGCTTATATCTGTTCTGTACTGCTTGTTGCATAATACATTATTATGAATTTATGATGTATGTGTTTATTAATAGTTATATTACTTGTACCTTATGTTGCTGTCAGGTGGGGAGATTCAAGGTGCTTGTGCTGGAGTTGGAGGTGACCAGTTGCAAGAAATGGTAAAGTCTGTGTATTTATAACTCAGAGCAGCTGAGTTAATGCAGCTGATACAAGACTTCATTGCCATATGAGAAGTGTCTGCATGACGTTTCTTTGATAAAGAAAGATCAGCTCTAAAGCTCGGTGACTTTGGTATATCGTCTGGCTCTGATGCACTTTATTTGATGGTATTTCTTTTTGTTCATATCAGTGCTTCTGACAGGGAATGTAACTTACTCTACAAAATGCTGGTCAAGTCTGTTTCCGTCATCTCACAAGTGCTTGTGGAAGTTAATAATAAAGATTCAGCAAAGTCAATAATACAACAGAACATGGAACATACATAGGCACACAGACATATAGGAAGTGTATGTTTTGGCAGATGAAGTTATCATATGTGATAGTAAAAATAAAGGCTTTGTTTGCCTGTTTGTTTAACCACTGCCCGATTAGCCTTTTAATTTATTTCTGAATAACAATTGACTGTAAAAGGTACATCAGCAGAGCAGTTTCTGATTATCCTGATCATAGGTGGAAGTTTGTTATTCAGAAAGGGAAGTCCAGCAAGTTATCCAGGTTCCTAGCTTGCCAGTACACTCTTAATTTCTGTTTCCTTTGCTTGCATTCATGCTGACTGTGTACACTCCTAATTTCTGTTTCCTTTGCTTGCATTCATGCTGACTATGATCTGTGTTTGGTTAGAAGTGTTTTTTCCATTTATCCTAATTTTCCTTCTTCATCTTGTGGGAAGTGATCTTTGAAAAGGGGACTTTTTGAATAGAGAATTTCATTGCAAATCTGTAGACTTAGAAATACATAGCTTTTTTTTTTTTTTTTCTGCAGAAAACGTTATGTCAGATTTATCCAATTTTCCTTACATCGGCTTTGAACCAGTCATTGCTATTCTTGAATGTTTATATCTTTTGCCTATTCTTCCACAGAAGAAGGATCTGTGGTGTGGTATTAGCTTTGCTAGTAACAGGCCATGAGCTTTGTACTGATTTTGGAGGGCCTCAGCACTGAGGCTTGTCAGGCTTACTATGTCTGAACTTCTCTTGAGATATCTGGAGCTGTGTTTTACACGGTATCAGTCTAACAGCAATTTTTGTTTTGGTTATGCCTACTTTGTTTGACTCTTATCTTTGTACAATACAACCATAGTTTTGTATAGATAACAGTAACAAGCAGTTATTCTGTGTGGAGTGAGATGTTCACAACTCTGACAACACTGGTCTGATGTGACAGTGGGAGGCCTTGGGAAGTGGGGGCACAGGATGCAGCGTAGATGGGTACAGGCACAGGGTGTCAAGAGATGGCGCACAGGCTTGGTACTGGAGACCCCATATCTTCAGACCCATACATTCTTCAGTATGTTGCTGCCTCTATTGTACTGGGTAGCCCAGATCTGGACCCAGCCCCGATGTGTCTCACCAGGGTTGAGTGGAAGGGAAAGATCACTTGCCTTGATCTGCTGGCAACAGCCTTCCTAATGCAGCCCAGGACACTCTTGACCTTCTTAAGTGAGAAATGAGCAAAACGTAAAAACATGTTAGTAAGCATATAAAGATGATTCCAACTGGATCCAAGAGGAAGGAGAATGAAGCCATCATCAAGAACATCATACTCCTCCTGGTGAAAAACTCATATATGCTGACAGTTTGTGTAACAGCCCTTCCCGCTCTCCCAATACTGGATTGAAATCACTGACCTTCTGAATGCCCAGAGAAGCAGGGGTAGAGATACTAGGAAATGTTTTTGTTTTTAACACATTATTACTATTAAGTATTTTTCTGTATAGAAGTGGGGTTTTTTTCTGTAATAATTAGATCTGAACTAATAGTTCTTTTAATAGATTGTTAAGATTTCAACTATACTAACAATAAGTTCTTGGCTTTATATGTAAGTGGCATTCCTTCTTTTCCTGTAAATAACCTTTTGAGTGTAAAAAGGCCACAAGATGGATTAGTTGTACAGTTACAATTTGTCCACTCAAATTAGTACTCTGGAGGGATGTGTTCTTTTTTCTATGGACACTAGCTGAGCTTTTTGGGATTTGGACTGAAATTCTGTAACAGGGAGAACTAGGGCAATCCTGAAATGAGAAGTGTAATGTGGAGTGTTTTTCAGGGTTAGGCTGACTGCAGGGCTGAAGGATGTCAACTTGACTATTTTAATTCTTTTTAATGCAGTTATGAAGAACTCGCAAAACTCCTCTTTCATCAGTCGGGAAATTTTTGAGGGCAGATACAAATGGAAAAGAGTTCATTTTTCCCAAAATGTTATAAGCAAAAGATGCATCTCACTGTTTAGTTGAGAGCACCTGATTTGAACCAGGGCTACTGCATATATAGTGCAAGATTGCAAACGTCCCACTTGAAGCTGGAGTCATGGTATGATAGCTGCCATACATACACCCACTGCATAGTATACCAGGTGGTGGATCATGCACTAAGATGGTTTTGAATAGGATGCAGTCAGGTCTTGTTGAAACAGTGGTGTGCTAAGTCAATGTGGCAATAGCACTGTTCCTGATTCCTTTACATGCCGTAGTATATTTACTGTAAGTAGGGCATATTTATTACTATAGTCATTCGTCACCCTTTTGCTATTTTGAGATCAAAGCAGGAGGGGAAAAAATACACTATTTCCATATTTGCTAAAAATTTGCTTTCCTTTGTGAAACTTTTTGACACAAAGTTTTTTGGTCTTAGAGCTACTATAAATAAAGTTGAAGTACTAAATGGCTCACTCCATCACTGTCCAGATGAAGATCTTTAAGGAGGGGTAAAAGGTTTCATACTCTGCTGAGATTAGTACGGGGATGTCCCATATTCTTACTGGTACTGCAATTTTTTTTTTTTTAATTGTACCTGAAAATTTGTGTGAATAAAGAAAAATCCAAATGGCCATCTGCACATATAGGAACATATCTTTTAAGATTATGGATTATCGTACACCATGGTTTGAGAAACTGTTGATAATGGCCTGTCAAGATCTGGCCAATCATGAATTTCTGTGCTCTCAGTTGTCAAAGTATGTTAAATGTCTGCATTATTTTTATGCATTCCTCTAAGAGTATAATATAAATCTCTCTCTACTTCAGCATAAGTTATATTAGCCTGTTCCATTTAATAGTTTGCTTGTCTTAAATGAACTTTTACATGGCAAGGTACTGTCTACTATATCCCACATTTAATATTCTAGTCTTACTCGGAATGTATTGTAGGCGTTGTGTTTCTATATTGGGGTTGTTACCCCTTAATAGTGTTAGTTTGTTAGATTTGAACTGAAAAAAAGAAATTCAGGACACTTTTTGGATCTCAAAATTAGACTTATTTATTAGTCTATAATATTAATAAGTAGCATTGCCTCAAAAGTACTGTCAGGCCTGTAATAGTTACTTTTATTTTGTAATCATTAAAATATCATCCCTGCAAATAGAAAACATTTAAATAATTACTGAAACTATAAGTAGAAATAATGGTCTACTGTTAATGATATAATCTGCAACATTTATGGACGGCATGATTAAAACTTCTCAAATAAAACTCTTTAAAGCAAATAAATTACTGTTAAATGTAACATTTTAAAAGAAGGTTGAATAATGTGGATGTTCTGAAGCTCTGATCAACTGCAGACACACTACAGATGACTGAGTTTTCATGAAGAGTTTACTCTGTAGTGTTCTATGACAAAATATACTGAAGTATTTTTTCTACATGTAATGAGTAAACGATTTAGTTAAAGCTGGAAAATTGAAGCATTAAGAAAGTAAACTTGCTTTTTATACAGAATATAGTATTTTTACATTCATATTGTTACACTTAATAAGGAAACACTTTTATTTGGTGCGTCTGATTTTCAAATATTGGTAAAGGGCATAGACTGAACTTTACTAAATTCTTTTTCCTCTTTCAGAAGTTTATATTTTGTCTAGGAAAGACACCATATCAATATGCTTCTTTTGTAAACACAATGCTGTTCAAGGTCATAGTCCTGGTTTTTTCGTGTGTCTGATCAGTACCTGTTTGAAAATCAACTTTTTCCTCCCATGGAAGTTTCATTCATAGGTAAAACACATTATGAAGATAAATAAATAAATGCATCCAAGAATAGGAAACAACATGATGTTTATGATCTGTGTCAGTAAAATAGCTACTGGAATGTTACTTCCATTTTTCCTGTCCAGAAAGTAATACAATATCAACTAACCGGTACAAAGTGATTGACTGTGGAATTACAGTATAGCTAATTATGGTCGCAATAATATACATTTCTGTAAAATGTTATAGCCTGCAAATGTCGCATAAACAATTGATCAAATAATTAACTTAATTTTTTGGCCGTGTTGCTATTCTTGCTTTTAACTGAATCCTTTGAAATAGCACATGTTATTTTAAATAAATAATTTCTCCTGTTATTAAATACTCACTACAAGAGTAGTTTTGTGTTCTAATTTCATCACATTCTTTACATATAAGAAATATAAGACTAGAGGTTTTACCTTGTACAGTAGTTTTCATAGCAAGTAGTATTGCTGATTTGATACAGAGCACACCTACAATTGAAGCTTGCAACTACTTCAGCAACTGAAAATCCAAGTGCAGACTTCTGTTCATGCTTAGACCTATGTGGGTTTTACTGTTATAACTCCAGTAACCGTATATTGTAGTATGACTGTACACTGTTATATGCAGTTATCACTGTAACTGTATATAATTGTTATAGACTCTACATCTGTTCTAAGATCCCTTTACACTGCTGGTGCAGTGTAATGAGAGTTTCCAAGTAAAAGCACTACCTATAGGAACTACCAAACACTTTGTTTATCACTGATAACACAGAGTTAAGTATTTGTTTGATTTTAAGCATCAGGCTACATGTGCTTGTCATCTTTTCACTGTGTTGGTTTCATTTATTTTTTGAGTTAAGGCACATACTTTTAGAAAATAATCCAGTGTAATAAAAATGAGTGGGAGCCTTGAAATTGCAGAATCAAGCCCCGGATGTATATGATCTGCCAAGATTTACTGAAACACTCTTTGATATGATATTTCCTAAATTCATGTCAGTATCATTTTAAAACTGCTTCTGGTTTATCTGAAGTAAGATATACTTATAGAAATTAAACAGTCATGTAGGGATATTATTTTAAATTAACATATATACAATGATTATCTTTGCTTAGATGACACAGCTATGTCATTGCCTATAATATATCATAATTGTTCTTTATGATCTGGTGAAAATTTTTCCTTTCAGTGTGCCAGGATTGTGAGATGGAGGTAGGCACTGATGATATTAAATTTTCATAGTATTTGCTCAGTTTGCATTATTTTGGAATAAATCACATCTGAAGTTAACATCTAAGGTACTCGGTTAATAAACCCAGTTTAAGTATTGCAGAAGATGACTAGTGAATTGGCAAATCCTCCTTGGTTTGTTTTTTTTTTTTTTTTCAGTCCAACCATCCTGTGGGTAGAACACAATAGATATTTTACATCTAAATTCAAGTCTGGCTCCCTAGGACCTAGGTTATTAAGAGGTCTTAAAGGGCACTTTTTCAAACTCATGGGAGGTACCTACATTAGTCTTTTAGTTCCACATGGAAGTTCATTTCCATAGAGAATTTCCAGATAGATCCCACTTTGATACAGGTTGCCCCATGACCCTAGATAACATAAACTGAATTCTTCTGGAATTAAATGAAACTGGGCTCCGGCTGCAACAACCCTGCTCCACCTCTGGAGTTAACTCCGGTTACCAGCTATTCTCTGCAGATCCTCAGCTCTACACTACTTGCTAATGTAGTGGCACATCCTAACTGGACAGAGATAGGCTAGATCCTAGTTGTTATGCTGAAATACCATTGTATAATAAGAAGGTATGAAATGCTCTGTGATCTATTTTTAGATAACTTCAGTTTATTAGTAGAGAATTTAGACCTTTCACTGTTAAATTTGATATGGGGAAAATTAGGGTCTGTAATTTAATCTCATTTTATATGTTAATGTTTTCTTGTCTTGCTCTTTCTCATTTATGGAAAGTTTGAGATAATAGCAGAATGACATCTAATTTGGCTTTCTCAATTCTCACAAATGGGAAACAAAGTTCTTTGCTCTTTCCACCTAATAAATTAATTAGAATGATTACATTAAAGAAAATACTACTAAGATAAAATAACTGTTTTATATTGTTTCTCTGTATTTTCAGTGATGCACACTCAGAGAGGTGTATACAACAGTGTTATGCCATTTTTGCAACACTGTTATAGGTCTATATGCACTGGTCTGTTTCTCCAAGATAGTATAAACCACCCTTAGGCAGTATTAAGCAATTTAAGTGCAAAAGCCATTAGAATCTTTGGCTCACAATAAGTACAGCTCTTGTGATACACCAGTGAAAGCTGACTCTGTTAATATTATTTTGTCTGTGTGAGAAGGCCCAACACTAAAGAAAGTAGGTGGTAAAATAACAGTCAATGCTCCCTGTAATTGACTTTTCTTTGGGCTGTATAAAGAGGTGTTGAAGGTCAGGTGGTGTTTTGTAAACCTCACGATGTGTTTGTGTAAGTGTACTCCAGAGTATAAACACGGGGGAAAAAGAAAGAGTAATTGTTTACAATGGTATGAAAATGTACAAGTAAGTATAATTAAATATGTTAAGTAGCCTGTGGCACATAATGCCTCTAGTTACATGCTTTAATAATTATTTTAAATTGTAGGTGCTGCAGATTTGATCTACATAGTACTGGAGATTACTAACCCCTCTCTGACTGCTATGGAAACAGTAAGAAGTTTCAAGAAAATGAAACAAAATTATTCTTGGTAAGTAGACTTCTTGAAATTGCTTACCATTTTTTCATAAAAATTACTGTAATTTAGGAATATTTTATTTTTAAAAACATTTTTTTTTATATTTGTGGAGACTAAAGTATTGAAGATGAAATACTGCTTTTTGGCCATAGGGTAGATTCCAAAGAAAGCCATAATATATATTGGGTGGTTAAAACTAGAAGAGAGAAGAGCAAATGAAACTCTGGGGTGTTAAAATATCCATTAATGATACAAAAATGCATACATACAATTGAATTATGCTAGACTTTAAATCTTCTTTTCTAATTAGTATTTCCTTAGGACAGGCCTCTTTATACACAGCAAGGAGTAATGCAGAATGACAAATGTTAAGTCGGCGGTGCTATATTCTTCAGGTTCATTCCTCTCACAGCAGTTTTGCTGATCTCAGAACAGCAGGAGAATTTATTTATTTTTTTATTTATTTTGTTTGTTTTTTTTTTGTGACAAAAATAGATGTAACAGTGTCATCCTTAAATACCATAGTGAAAGCATGGTGCTGGTCTGGCTAAATGTTAATGTATAATTAGCATATTCAGTGGTATTTCAACCTTGAGGGGCTGGTTGTTTTCTATAACTAGCTTCAGAAGTGAGGTTTCATCCCTTTGTTAAAGGCAATTTGTAGTGCCAGAATAACTTATCTAAAAGAACTACTAACTTGCCTACCACATGGTGAGAAAAGTGGCCCCTCTAGAAAAGCTTCTCAGTTTTGAAGCATTGCATTCCCTTTAACCAGAACATTTGTACATACTGTTAGTAATACAGAGATTTTCAAAGTTCCAGCCAGTAAGGAGAGACTACATTTTTTCACTATTTACAACTTCAGATAATCACTATTGGGAATAAAAATAATAACCAGAACTGTGTGTGTCTTTCTGCTACATTAGTGACTTAGTCACCTACAGTGTCTCCCACACTATTTATGTCAAGTTAATTTAGGAAGGTGATAAAAGGTATTCTATTTTGTTTAGTGGGCTTTCTAAAGCTACAGACTTCAGTGCATATTCATATATCCTATTTCAAAACACTTTTGACAATGATGTGAGACCTGTAATATTTTATATTGTAATTTTGGAAGATCAGCTGCTCAATTCTTCTTTAGTTGTTGTTAATGGTAATTCTGATAGGGTGATCTAGCTAAATAATATCTATTAAGAATGTAAGATCTAAGTCCTTTGTAATGTTTATATATACACCTTCTGCTGAAGATCCCTATTAAAACCTTTTGCTATTATCAGCCATGATCTCTGTTAATACTTGGCTACAATTACACTGATAGTCTGATCTTGGGTTTACTAAATATCAAGATGCAAAGTATAACAGCAATATGTCTTTACTTAAGCAATAGCTCATGTGCTTATATGCTTAGCCCATAGTTTTTACCACTGACTTCCTTTGTATCTCATCAACTTACTGAGAACACTTGCCATACTTCTTTCATTTGAGCTATCCTAAAACTGTTACATATTTCTGCCTGTTTTGCTCTACTTTTGCTCTGTTTTACTTTGTGTAATCAGTGTCGACATTTTTACTAAGATTCTGCAAAATCACCATGGCTTTAGATTATGCTATTATATTGTTGTGTCTTACCAGTGGTATAAGATTTTATAAACATATATATTCTATAATTAAAAAAAACTCCAATGTGAAGTACATCCTCCACTATTATTACAAATATTGTAAGCATGATGTATAATTTCTGTAGTCATGTTTTAATCAAAACACTTTATGTTTATGATTTCATTTTTTTTTTACAAACTTAAGAGAACCGATTTGCAGATATGGAGAATATGGCAAGGTCATTGCTTTTTGTAAAGTTTCACACTTCATTTCCTTACACTTTATGCTATTCTGGTTAATTGAGAGGTGAAAACTGAAGCTGTGTTAAAAAGGTATTGTTCTGATCATAAGCAAATAAAATTATGTGGTATGTGGTACAGAAACTGCAATTGTCAAAACAAAGTAATGAAAATCTGCAACAAATACTAAAATATTTGCTACTTAAACCAGTAAATCATTAATTCATTTGCAACAGAGATAATGGGATGGCTCAACATAAAAATACTCTATTCACATATTACTTAGGTATAATATTAACATAAATACAGTATATTTGGGAATCTGTAAATACTTTTACACTTCTCAAGCATTCCTTTCTTCTATGAGCAACTTTTCCCAATATCTTCTGTTACTTGCATGAATATGTGTTACAGGAAAAAAAGCTCAAAGTTTTCAAAAATTCAGAGTGATCTGCTGGACGCGCAAATTTGAATGCAGTCAGTGAATTAAAAGTGTATTTAAACAGACAGTAAATGTTATGGGAAGGAAATTGTTCAGGTCTGGATATATGATAGGAAAAAGACTTCACCTTTCCAGGAAAAGAAACACATTATTGAAAATACAGTTGTGTTCAGTCGTCTACCTGTGACAGAGTTCTCAAGGGTTGACCACATTGGAAATTCAAGCTCCTTCATGCATACATGATTGATTATTTTTTCTGAATGATGCTATTGAGTCTTATGGACTATTTAATCCAAAACATACCCACAAATTTACATTCACTACAAGGACAATATTCTTACACTAGCATTTCCAGACATCCAGTGCACACAGAGTATCAAATTAAATCAGGATGTAGAACACCTCAAACTGTGTCCCATTTAAATTTGTCTGTTTACACAAAGGCTGAATTTGATCAAGTCTCTAGCAAACAACTAAATAATTCAGTCCAGTGGCAGCCTTATTTCACATGACTTGTACATCTGTCTTGATTGTGAATATAGCTGTTTTCCCAGGAATGGAGATTTGCTTTGATGAAATGTGTCTGGAAAAACAATTTTTAATACATTCAGTAAATAATACTTTGTTTGTCATTCAACTCACATGTTTTTCTATCTCTATAGAACCTCTTTGTTTTAGATTCTGATGACTAAATAATTCAGTCCAGTAGAACCAGGACTATTCCACTTTGAAATTACAGCTGCTTGAGGGAGGAGAAGAGTGTCTTGTCCTCTCCTTCTGGTGTTGTGGAGGGTCTCTCTCTGATGGATGGCACTGGAAAAAACAAACAAAAGGGATGGCTGGGTACTTTGGGAGCCTTACAACCCTACTTTTGAAAAATACTATAGAACTTCTTTGTACGGCCACACAGTGTAGAATTGTTTAGCCTCCGTTACTTCATGCTGTGTTGCATTGTAAAAGGAAGTGATTACAATGTGATTGGAGCAGCTGATATATTTTGAATCACTTGACAAAAGGGGAAGTGTAGTGGAAAATCAAATGGGTATATATGGGTGGCAGAAGTGATCAGAACAAATTGTGAACATAATTATCTTTGATTGCTATCCCTTTTTAAAATAACTGCTTTGTAATAGCAGTTTTAGGTTCATGTTGGTATAGAACTTCTCTCAATATTAATTTCTCAGAAACCATATAGCAAGTGATAGTTGGATACCATGGTGATATCAAAACATTGGTAGATTATCTTTAGTTGTGTGAATTTGAAGCCCTTTTAGCTGTTTCAATTCATTTAATTGGTTGTAACTGCTTCTGGGATAGCAAAGCTAGCATTGACAGAGGTTTCTTGTCCCCAGTTTGGTGGGAGATGAATCTTCTCTACCCTTATTCTCCAGTTCCTTTGGGCCAAATGCAACTGTTCCTAACACAAAGTCTTGGATCTCTTCCAATCTTAATGTAAGCAGCATAGACATGACAGCATTTATTTTGATGGATAGCGTCCTCAGGGATATAGACAAGGATGAAATGTCAGTGCTAGTATTTTTCAGTCTTCTAAGAATCTCTGAAACTCCCATGCAAAATAATCTGCTGATTTGTTGGTGTGACTTCGCACAAGCATCTGCAGTGAGGTAGAGTAAAATCGTTCACTGTTATCCAATAAAACTTTCTGGAGCGTGAGAATCTCTTTTTTCACAGAGTGTTTCTATCTTTAAGGCTAATTCTGTCTCCTCTCTGATTGAACGTGTACCTGAGGCCACTGGGAAAGCTTTAATGTTCAAAGTGTAAAAAAGAGTATGGTGACCAGTCAATGAGTTGACAGCTGGAGAATGTACTTTGTAAGTCAAGATTACAGATAGTCTACTTTTCTTTTTCTGGCCTTTTTAATAGTTGCTGAAGCTATGCACAAGTGTATAAATGCATAAAGCAGGGAAAAGGTAAAAAGATGAAGAAAAGGCTACAATGTTTTCTAGCAAATCCTCCATAAAATAGTGAAGACAGCTAAATAAAAATGTGAATGATGAAACTGTGTGTGTGTGTGTGTTTCTTTGTTTGTTTGGGGTTTTTTAATTTGTTTTGTTTTTTAATTCAGTAATACTAGAGCTAAGTAAGCGCCTCAAAATGTCTGTTTTGGTGATATGCCATTGAGATAGAATTTTATCGATCTTCTCCAAATCATGATAGAAAGTGGTGCCAGTGGAATTAACGGGAGACTCAAAAATTTTTGAATATTGTCTCAGAAACATTTTTTTACTCTTCTTAGCGCCTGTAACTTCAGCCCTAGAAGGAGCCCCTTTTTTCAGATCCTTTTTTTGTACTTGTAGCTAATTGATATGACTGGAGCACTGTCAAGATGAATTTCTATATCTTGTCTGTTTTGAGAGCAGTTTGTGTAACACAGACTTAATTCTATTGGTTCTGTAATATACTTTTGAGATACACATTTCTTGAATGTATTCCATTCCCCAAATCCTGGAATTTGGGTCCAGAAATAAGAAATGTCTTCTCTTAGAAAGAGTCTTATATTTGATTCAAGAGGCGTTGTATATTTATGGTGCTGTATAAGGCTAAATCTTTTAGTGAGCTAGTAGTATATTTCTACTAGGTCAATTTTATGGAGATCAGATGAGTTTCCCCTTGTAATTTAATAGCAGTTTGCAGTTATATGCGTAACTATCGAGAAATACAAATAGCATTATGTACAGGAATATCTATTTTTTATACTCATGTAGCTATTAATATCTTTAATTCCCCCACTGTCCATCCCACTGTGTTTCCCATTTTCTCTCTAATATTCCGTCTGGAGATCTCTTCTCGTGTTATTCACTATACAGTCTATTAAATGGTATAAATAATTCTGCTTTCTGATTCTTATGCAGTTCATCAGCACAGAGTTTTCAGCAGAATCTTGGAAAGCCCTAAACAAATGCAATTTGTAAAAGGCATGTTAAGTAGCAGCAAACTGAACAAAGATAGCAGAGCAAAACTCAGATGCCATTTCAGTATTTATGACTCATTGAGACAAATTTGTCAATGCTATCAGTTTCAGTCTTATCCATGACTCAAACTATGATGGATGTACCTTTCCATATTATGATTTTGTCATGCTTCAGGGTGACACCTTGGCATACTTATTCCAATGCATGTTGCTGATAGAGCAAATTTTGCAAAGCAGCAAGTAGGGAGGTTTTCCCTTGTCTGTATTATATGTCTCTCTGAAACCTCCCTTTCTAGAGCTTCAAGACAAGCTAAATGGCAGACAGAAACTTTAGGATATATTTAGTTATGAAAGACTGTAAATATATAGAAGGCAAAATCATAGATATGTGTATTTAAAAAAAGTTTTAAAACTATATGCATCTTATACAATATTTGTCAAGGTCAAAAAATAACGTGGTAGTTTCTCTGCAATATTAGTTTTCATGTCTGATTTTCAGAAAATCAATGACCTCTGCCTATTTCTGTTCTATAATTAGCCGATACTTAAGCAAGTGATGTGCAAATAGTTTAAAATCTAATTTTAAGTGCAAAACCTGAACTATGAACACTAACACCTCAGATAAAAACAGGAAATATAAGGCAACTGAACTCCGAAGCTAAATGAATTTGCTTCCTTGCTTAATAACTAGCTTCTGTCAAGGGTGACAAATTCATGTAGATCCTTTGTTGCTTTATTTCCTATTTAATACAGCGTTAACTCTTACTTTCCTACCTCACAACATTTAAAAAGCGTGAGTTCCTCAGGAAGGTGTCTTGCAAGTGCCTGAGATTAATCTTTTCTAACTTGTGTGGGTAAATGGGGGCAGCAATGTCATCAAAGAAGAGAGAAGAAAAGGATGATTGTTATAGAAGGAAAACAAAAATAGATGATACTTGATCTGCTCCTTCGTCTTAAATGAAAGAAGTAGAGTTTCAATGAAATGGGAATCTAAGGATTTCCTTGCTCTGGAAACATACAAAGTTTAGGGGTGACTCCTAGTATCACAAATTATTTCTTCCAATGACTTTTGGATTAGCTATTATGGACCTGGTCTGAGCCTCATGAGCACTTACTGGGAATGCTTGGGAGAGGGCATGGCAAGTTCCTGGCATAAAAATTCTAGGTATCAACATGTAAAAATGTCCTAGAGATACTTTTAGTGTGGGATGAAGAGTGAGAAGGCACAAGTCCAGAAACAGTTTCAGGCAATAAATGAAACAAACCAAACATTCTCCTCACCAAAAACAGGCAAAAGAGGGCACTTACTAATATATTCATCTAATCTGACCAGCAAAAGCTGTCTTTTCTCTCTGTATGTGTAACTAGCTGTTACACACAGGGAACTTGTGAAGTCTTTTCCCAACAGAGGAAATCTGGCAGGAGGAGGCTGAGGACCATTGTGGTTTAGGATGGCCACTGATGTGAAACTGAAGAGAGCAGGAGAGGAAGACATTTGAACACAAAGTTATTCCTGGAGGTGTAATGACAGTGCTTTTTCCTGTTGAGGAGACTTTTCTGATAGTTCCTTTAGGAAGAGTTGGCAGAAGAAGCATTACATATCATGATCTTATTGATCTGATTTCATTCTGAGGGAAGGAATTTTCCTGGGGGGATCCCTGATAAGTAATATGAGTAATATGGCTTTGCCCACTAAAAGGAGGAAAGGGAAAACCTTAAGCCCAAGGTTTCTTCCAGGTCAAGATACTTTTACATCTACAAATATGTGCCATGAGGAGCTGAAGATCAAGCTTTTTACACTGATACTGTAATGCCAATCAGCCTGTCTTCCAAATGCCTTCTTCTTCGTGGTTACTTCTGACACATGTTGCCCACCATGGTTAAAAATCCTTGGTTGAAACACTATCAGAAACTCTGAACCTAACTATAAACTGACACTGTTAAGGAAGCGTATTTGCCTTGTGTCATAGGTGGCTGAAAGAGGAAAGGAGTCTGGGGACTGAGAATTGCTGTCACATTAAGTAGTGTTAGGAGGATGGCAGAACTAGACTGGTTCTGGCTCTGCTGTGGCATGCTGACATGATAAGAAATGAGAAACTTTGTTTGAGCAAATAAGTGAACATATCTGTGAAAGACTGTGTGATAAACTGCTATAAGCATCTAGTAGAACCTAAAGAAAATGACCTCATTTCAAAATGAGTGGTCATCCAAGTATTCAAAATCTAAAATGTCACTGTTCTACAGGAGCTGTTTGTATGACCTCCCCTAAGCTCTATTTCTACATCCATCCAAGTCAAGAGCCAAAATCTGACTGACTTTAATGGGAGCAGAATTAGGCTCATATTGAATTTTTGGAATGATGTTAACATTGCTTTCAGCAAGATTATGAGTTCTACTCTCATGCTTTCCCCTGACATCTGCCTGTTTCAAGGTATAAATGAACTAAAACAGAAGGCACACTTGAGGAAATTTTTACATCTGCCTGTGTTGGCAGCCAGGAGAGACGTTGTAAAATACTGGAAGCTTGACAAACCCTGCAGCTTTCAAAAGTTAGATTGCAAATGTTTTCAGTATAGTCTCATAGGAATAATAGTATAGGGAAGGCCAGAATTTAGATTTCTTTTTGATCCAAGACTTCAAGAAGGCAGAACAAGTCCTTCCTCTGAAGACCTATGAATGGTTTGAAGTAGAGGTTTATCTCTATTTACACAGTGAAACTAAGGACAAAAAGAGATTAAATTATCTATTTGGTGCCTTGGTAAAACTCTCTTTCTTTTAAACCAATATGCTAAATGTGTGAAAATTTATTTATTTTCTATTTTACAATCCTTCTGCAACTGATATCTTACCCTTACTTCAGACTTTCTACTGAACCATTAATTTTTGTATCTGCTTCTAGTATTTTGTATGCAGACACAATGCTTCTGTGTCCTGCATTGTTTGAATAATATGTAGCAGATGTCTGTTCTGTTTTTGCTATTGTACAAATCAATATATTTTCTTAAATGGGAAGGAGAAAAAAAAAAAAAGGTCATCCTAGGTGTTGTGGACAAACCAAGTTTGGCTAGTCTGAAATACAAATGCAAACCCCACAAGGTCTTTCCACTGAATGATCAGAAAATAGTTTTCTTTTAAAAAAATATCCAAATATTTAAATTCCACTACTTTATGGCTCATTAGTACTCTGTTATTGACCGCAACCAAGAATAAACTATTTTTTAAATTGGATTGAGCTTTTGTTTTGTTGTTGTCAATATTAATAACTGCATATCCTTAATATACAAGCTGCTTTTACAAGAAGGAAACAAGAGCTGTTTCTTAGATGCTGCTTCGAGACCTCACAATACAAAGATACTGAATGCTTCCTGTAAAGTGACAAACTTCTTGAGTTTCTTCTGGATTTTCAGTGAGTGGGAGCTGAGAGCATTAATTATCTCACAGGATGTACTGAACAGCTCTCGGGTCATGGGCTGAAGTTCTTCCAAAGTCTCTACTGCTACAGACTGTACTTTGGCTGAGATTTTAGAAGATACAATGCAGCATTTTCTTACCAAGATGATTTTCTATTTCCATGGTAGCAGACAGTTTGGTCAGAGTTCAAGCCTGTGGTTGTGGTGTTTTTTTTAGCTTGTTGTTGTTGTTTTTTCTTCTTAACAAAAGGACTAATGAGAGTAGTCGGATTAAATTAAAGCATCTCTGTTCTGTTTGCTATACAAAGCTGTGGTTTGTGGCTGTTTCTGTCGAGAAGACTGAAAGAGAATTACATGTGCAGTAGAAAGGAAATAGAGATGAAGACATGAAGTACCTGATCTGGGATCTTTCAATGGCAGGATATCTGGGCCATAAGTAGTGCTTGTCCACTTCTTGCAGCTTTGTTCTATGTTTTCTTTCATAATTCCAGCTGTCTTAAAGTGTTATGTCTATAAACATGGTGCAATGTACATATTACATTTAGTGATGTTCTTGGTCACACTTTTGTTTATCCAGTTCTCTTCCTTCTCCACATTTCATACTGAACAGAGTTTGAAAGATGCACAAAGCAGTTGCTGCTAGTGCTGTTGCTTAATTTTCAACATGAATTTCAGTAACTGTCATGGTAAGGGTAGTGCAGAGTCTGAACTAATCTTAGATATAATACTCAAAGATCAGTTGAAGTCACTTTAAAGAGTGAAGGTGGCCATATATGCCACAGTACTCAAATATATGGTTTTATGATGCATTTCTGTTAATGTACTTCTACCTTACTCCATTTCAAAATGTGTGTAGAGCATAATGTGGAACAGAAACGAGAGTATTTTGAAAGAAGATTGTAGGTGTGTATTATAATGGACCATACCTAAATACTGAGGATATGAATCCTCAGGAAAAAAGAAGGATAATGTAAGAAAAGGTTACAGAACCAACTAATGATATAGCTAAAAAGCAGTCCCTCATTCTGGTTTTCATGGCTATCATGTAGGTGTGGATTTCTTCTCTCTGACAACCACTGACAGAACCCAAGGGAATGGCAGGAAGATGTGCCAGGGGAGGTTTAGGTTGGCCATTAGGAAAAGATTTTTTACCCAGCGGGTGGTGGAGCACTGGAAGAGGCTCCCCAGGGAGGTGTCACAGCCCCAAGCCTGACAGTGTTCAAGAAGAGACTGAGCAATGTCCTCAGACACATGGTGTGAACTGTGGGGTTGTCATGTGCAGGGACAGCAGTTGAACTTGATGATCCTTGTGGGTCCCTTCCAACTCACGACATTCTATAATTATATGGTACATTGCCTTTCTGGTCAGAATCTCAGAAATGGCTCATAATCAAGTTTAAGTGAAAGACTTAATTGCAACAAAAATAGCAATAAGTGAAATTTTACGTCTGCAGCCACATGCATTTTACTTTACAAGGAGGGAAATAAATTGAGGCATTTTAGGAGCAGCTAATAAGGAATTGTCAAAAAATCCATGGAGTACTTCAACCTTCTGTTGTCTGTCTAAGATGCTTTGGATGGCTATCATCCAAAATGATTAAATACAATACCACAAAACAATTTAGTTCTACAAGCATAACTGTTGCAGTGTGTTTTGTTTACAGAATTAATATCTTCAGAAATACTGTGGTACCTGCACAGTGGGGTTTGCGTATTGTTAGAGCTAATGGCCGCAGAGCATCTGAGATGGGGTCTCCTTAAATTAATGATTATTAAAAATATCTCTCAGCTTTTCATTGTAGTGTAAACCAACTAGGATCTGTTCCTATTTATATACATTTCAATTTCATTCTTTTAATCAAGCTACCCCAGACCAGTGTTTTTAAAACAGAAGGTATTTTTACATTCGTTTTATGTTCTTGTACAAACCAGTAAGTTTCAAGCTTCCATTCTGTTGGGAAGCTGTTCCTTCTGTACTCCGACTATAAATACATCTGCACTTTTGATATCAGAATATAATGTTTGTTCTGACATAGTTACAAAAGATGAAGATAACTTGCATTCACAGATCATATTGCTTGTAGCACAAGCATGAAATCTTCTTGCTACCTGTGCAAAGCTAAGAGGCTGAGCAGGTAGGCGATGATGTTGGACCTTCAGAGTTCTCAGTGGATTTGGATGTAGAACAGCAGTGAGCACAGAGGATAACAGTGCAATAGAGTAAAAATCAATCAGTTTAAAAGGCCTGACAGAAAACTGGGGAGAAAATAACTTTGTATCACAAAGAGCTTCATGTTAAGGTAAGAGTGTGTCAGCTTAGGTTGCTGACAAGGATGACAAGCAGCTGGCTCAGTTGCTAACAAGAACTGTAACATCCAGAAAACTCCGTGATAAACTGTCTTAAAGTTCTCAGGTGAAAAATATCTGAGCCACAATTTTTAAACTGCTAAATTAAAGAAATGCAGTGCCCTCTGAAATTATTGATGAAATTGAAAGTAATCCTTATTCTATGTGATGCATTTATCACCACATTTTCCCCAACTACTGATGAGCTATGTTTCTTACATACTTCTACAAGCTTTGTGTTGCTGTTGACAGTTTTAACATTTACCATTATTAGAATATATTTTCTTACATCTTCCAGAATTAATAGTCAGATATTTTATCTTTTGTCCTTCTGTTTCCCTAGATTCTAATTTGTAGTCACTGATATAATATTCCAGTCTTCATTTGCTACTTGCTGCTTTTTATTATTTTCAATGTAATTTTTTATAACCTTCTAAGCCAATAAAATTATTAGTGTTTCTTAATTACAAACTTTTGAAATATGTAATGTGATAATATTAGTTGGAATTCACATTTTTATGTTCATAACACGTAATTTACTTTTCAACTTGTGAAAATTCTATTTTTTAAGCACCAAAAATATATATAACCTTTTTCTGTCTTATTGCACTTGCACATAGCAAATATATTCTGAACAAGAACAGCTCACCTCTTATTATATATAAAGAATTAGCAATGCAATAAAAAGAGAAATCTTGATATGTTGCAGTTTTATGAGGCAGTCTTGATGACAAAATTGACTGTACCCCTTTCTGCAAGAGGTGTTCAGCAAGCTATCAAACAATATTACAGGTTTGCCTTATATATAATACATTAAAAATGACAAAAGCACTCAAACAGCCAATGAGAGAAATTGCAGTCATTCCATGTGGAGGTGTTCAGGGCTGGAGAGACTTGAGGCAGAATAGAGCTTGCTTATTCTGGTATATATAAAAAGGTCGATCATTCTGTCATGTCTAATCATATCAGCTATGATGAGTCCTTGCATGAACAGTACTGTCATTATATATTGTAGATGTATGCAGCACTATCATGCCATATATACCATCCAAAAGCATTGTCCAGAATTGCTTCGGGTGTGGGAAAAATCTTCCAGACTCTCATGATTCCTGCTGCTTCTGTGGTAAGTGGCCAGTAATCAAACCATCAGGTAACAGTGGTAGTCTTACTGAACTGGGGGAGGTGAGAAGAGAGACAGAAAGGATTGTTTCTTACTTTCTTTCATCCTTCTGAGATACTTACTGTTGCAGGACTCTGGTGGAACCACTCTGACTAGTATTTGAGTGACTTTACCTGGAGAAAATGAATTTTGCAGACAGACACCTTCATAGCCATATATATCTATACATATATATATATATATCTGTTTAATATTTACCACAACTTACACTTTTAAGCAGTGATCACATACTCTTGACACAGCTTGAGGGAAAAATGAGGAAGCTCACTTATTACCTCAAGATCAGCAATTCTATATCAGCTCAATAGTTTTAGTGATAAAATTATTAGCAAGAAGAACATATAAAACAATTTCCAGTTTCTTGATATATGTGCATTATCTTGAAGTCAAGGAAACTTATGGTATAAATTAACTACGTGTGGAGTTCTAACTACTAAATAAATATTTTAAGTGAAGACCACTATGTTAATATAAATACAGTGAAATTAGTAATTGCGTATTATGTAACCAACATATTATATGCTTGAAAGTGATTTGTACTGTCTTGTTTAGACTTAAAGTCTTCATATTTGAAGCAATGCACTTCTCAGATAAAAGAACATAGCTTTCTAGTTCAGAATTTTAGAAAAATGAATAAAAAGGACAGGACAATTTATTTCACTTTCAAAAGTGACAGGCATGCAACAGCTTCTCTGTAGGCATCTGAAGATATGCACTGTGTATCTGGCAGCATTGTATCTTTAGCTTATCATAAATGATCTTATAGCAGTGACCAGATGATCTGCTTTTATAAGATGTTATTTCAAGTCAGTGATCCTCCTTGTCAGCTAAAAACTTGAGTGTCTTCTTTTATCAGTCCATCAACTTTAAAAGCTTTTCTTTCCTCATCAGTTATCCTGAATTCGTATTTGGCTTGGTGTATCTATGATGGACATAAACTCCATTTCAGGACTTGGATGCTATCTAAAATACAAGTTAGTGCTATAGAAGTCTTTTCCATGGTATTTCTGCTGCTTTTGCTGTAATTTAAATATTATAAACTTATGTTTCTGTTATAAATCTATTTTCTGATTTAAATATTTCTCTATACTTGCCCCTTGCAAGCTTCTCATCCTTTCTTAGTTAGAAACAGTTCTTCAAAGTTAAGTCAGTAGCAAAAAAAAAACTATATAACATTTCCTAATTTTTTATTTTTACATTTTGGAAGTAAATCTTGTTCACTATTTAACAAATACTAGGATTAAAGTTGGTCAGGATTTTTTTACTTTTGTTAAACATGAAATACTTAACAAAAATGTCAGGCTCTCAGTAGACTTTCATCAGCATTCTGTGGTGGCTCTGAATAAAATTGACTGCATTTTCCAGCCTCAGCCCTGAGGTCTCTATCCTTTTGACAGTCTGTATAATAAAAATGCAGCACTTAGGACATACTGTCTGAGATCAACATCCCTATGTCACAGAAAACCAGAGAAACTTCAAAGAAAGTGAATGACTTACCCAAAATACTTTATGAAAAATCATTCTGAATGATTCACTTCTGCTTTCCTATGGTCCATCATACACTTCTTAAATATTAAAACCACTTTATAGCTCAAATGCTGACCAGTAGCAAATTGTTACGGGAAGATTTTTTTTATACATTTTTCATGTGAAAGTTCCCTACATTTACCATGACCTTAGATTTTCATGCTTTAAAATTCAAGATGTGTTTATCTTAGGAAGGGAATTTCAAGCATAGAAGGTTGTAAAAGATTTTCTGTCTTGTGAAAAATTTTGAAGCCTAAAAATCCTATTCTACACCAGCATGAGGCCAGGGTATTTTGGGAGAGACAAACTAGGTTAGTCAAGGCATTCACTTCTAACAGAGAATCTCATTTCCTTCTGTTTCTGACTGAGATCCTAAGAGTCCGGCATTGCTAAGTGAGTCTATTCACTAGACTATTGATGTGAGGAAAAGCCACTTTCTCTTCTTCTGTTTCATTAAAAAAAATTAATCATGCACCAGATTATCCAATGGCTTTTTTTTTTTTCTAGATGAAAATCTTGTTGAAAATGTTTCAATGTAAACTTTCAGTTACATAAACTGATTATTAATTATTTTTCTTCCCCCCCTCTGTTGGACTTTGTGTTCTCCAGAATTATTTTGATTTTACAAAAGGTAAGGCAAAAATTATCATTCAAGCATCTAGTTGCACAACACAATGTTTCCACAGCTAAAGAAGAGTTAGGAAAACAAAACTCAAGTGACCAGCAAGACTTTAAAAGATAAGAGAAATCTGGGAGATTATTTCATCCAGTTGAAATGAAGTTTAGCATGCTTCTTCCTTGGAAGGGAAATTGTCATTTAGAGTCTAAAACAATAATAAAGATGCTATTTCATTAATTTGAGATCTGTTTTCTGAAGACTAGCAACAAATAAATGTATTTGTCTATATGCATTATGCTGCAACACAAAGGAGTTGTACCTCAAGTCATATGTGTCATACAAATTTGCTTATATAAATAGCTGCTTTAACTTGAGTGATGCTTATGAATTAAGCCTGTATAAGCATGCATTTGATAGATTTCAGATGAAACACATTTTCCAGTATAATCAAGCAGATCCTATCACTTAAGGCATTGAATGAAGATTCAACATTTCCAAAACTTACGCAGAGGTTAGTAGGGTTTGACTAGAAGGCTCACAGCTGCAAAACACACACTTTAAAAATAAGGCAATAGTATTCTCTCTGAACAAATACTTTCTTGACACATGGGTCTTTATAAGCATGATGAAAGGAATTCAGTAAAGTCTTCTATAAGTTTTCAGAGACAAGATTATCTCCAATCCTTTTGTTGCTCTCAGGTTTTGTGAGGGCTGGCTGGCAAAGCTATAGTTGACTTCAAGTTTCCTATTCAATATTTTAAGCAGAATATATGCTATATTATTTTAAGGCATTTTTTTTAAAAATGGTATCATTTCTAAGCCTTAGCTCCTTGATAATAAGTCCATTGCCCAAGGAATTGCCCTGTGTATACAAGAATGTTTCCATTCTCCAGTAAATCTTACAGCTGTTTAAAGATAGGAGACGTCTCTGAAGAATAGCCTTTATCCCTAAAATACTGGTCTCTCAAATTTTGTGTTTAATTCTGATATTTCAGGAATGGATTTCCTTTTCTAATCAAATCATGTTAAAGTACGATAAATCAGATCATGGTAGAGTAAGAGCTGGTGCATGAAGCCAAAACTAAAAACTGTATATCAACTTAGCTACAGAAGAATTATTTGCAAACATAGAAATATTTAGAGATTGTTATACCTTCTGAAATACTATGTATTGATTACATTTTTTTTGCAGCATTTCAGAATTCAGATGAGATGTTTACCTAATCCAGGACACCAAACCGTGTTCCAGTACATCAGGACAAATGATAGTTATGCTATAATCACACCTAATACATAGTTAAATTGAAAAAACACTTGTGATCTAACAAATATTTTTACCCAACATATCAGTGGATTTAAGAAGTGTCTTTGTATGTTAGCCAACTGCTATATTTGATTTCTAGCCTGCTTTCCAAAAGCACATCACAGACTAAATCCTAACTGCAGCATCTGTTTTAGTGGTAAATGTGATATAAATGTCTGGAAGACTGTGATGTGGGTTTTTTTTCTCTTACCTTCATAGCGAATCAGAACTTTTTTCATCAGTTTAAAAGTGAACACAACCTAATTTATTACCTGAATAAACTGGATACAGAAAATATTGATATGAAAGAAATAAGGACCCCTACGATGTTATTTATGTCATTGTTCTTCTGAATGCCTTTTGAAATGGTTTGCTTTGGTTTAAAATGTGTGTATTGGGTTATAAAATACCTCTGTACAAATAGGGCTGAAGGCATTGGGTAGTTTATTATAAAACTTATTTCTGTATTTTGCTTTGTGAGACAACATTTGCATTCATTATAGAAGCAAAGACTGAGCAGAATAAATTTAAAGCCTATTAAGTCAACCATATGCAATATGCATCTAGTGATGATAATAAGAAAAAATAGCTAGTGAAATTTTGTTTATTTACATATTTAAAATTCCTTGCCTTATGGAACAGTAATAAGATCATACGTGCAATCTTCCTGGACCGTTGTATCCATTGTATTTATGGAAGGCAGCTGATGACACCTGACATGAATCAGGATTTTACAGCTATAGAATGAATTATGAGGCTACAAAGGAAAATATGAAGAGTTTTCATGGTGTTTCGCTTGTCTAAAATCTGATAGTGCAAAATCTTCCAAGTTTTTCTGTAACACTGAATACTCTGGAGTTAGACATTTCACTTGGAGAAATGACATTTTTTTATGCAAAGAAATCACATCTCTTAGGATTGGTGACTCTAGGGAAAGGTAGATAGACCAGGCAAAACTTCTCTAAGAGTTTATTTGGTAAGTTCCTGGTAAGTATGGGAAGGAGAATGCAGAGTAAACAAACTGGAGAGCAGAAATATGATTAGGAATGGTTTAAAATCAGCTGACCTACCCTGCTCTTTTGCACACCAATGTGGAAGGGTGAAAGGTTGTTAGAGACCTAACATGAAAGAATGGATTTTTGGCTACTTCGGCAGTCATCTAAAGGCACTTGAACCAGGTTGATGATTTGTATTGGCACAATGTCTGCTGAGTGTAGGTTTGAACTGATATAGCAATGCTGATTATTAATAATCCAATAGATGTTCCTTAAGCTTGAAACCTTTTTTTTACAATAAATTTAAAAAATAACTCACTTGTAGAGTAATAGGCTTTTATAGAACCTTTTTTTTTTTTCTTTTGGAATCCTAATTCTGCAATTGGATTGTTTCCTTGCTCTTTAATCTCTTGATGGTGTAAAGGTATACCTTCACAAAAGAATGAAATATGTTTTCAGGTTCTGTGTTTCTCCAACAGAGATAAGAACACCTCCTTGATCTTTCTTGATTGACTAAAATTTCTGTTGTTTCAATATTAAATTTTTATCCTTCTTGTGCTTTAGCACATTATATATAATAACAGCAAGAACCGTGAGCATCCATGATTATTGACTATTATCTTATATAGCAACACAATAATCTCCACACAGTTGTCCACTATTTCATTTAAAAAAAAAAGAAAAAAATCTGTTGTAAGAGTAACTTTATTTTTTTTCATGCTGTACATTCTTGCTTTCCCCATTTATATATATATATATATACACATATATATATATATATATAGTTTTTTCTGGTTAGCATTTGGTCTAATTGTCAGCACTCATATTTAAATTATTTAACTTTCTTCACTTGTTTGGGAAAATTTTCAAATTCACTTTGATTAGCTTCTTTTGATGCTTCCTATATTGTTTTTTTCATTTTTCACTTTGCATGCAATCATAAATGATGTGGATATTTGGCAATTGAGTTCACAAGGCGCTGTCACATAAATAATGTATTTCTAGACTTCTGTACATGCCTATTAACCTGCTTGACCTCAAAACCCTTTCCAATTTGTAAGAAGTTTCCTTCTATAGCAATACTTTAGACTTTGTGCCTGATCCAGTCTTTTTATCCAGTAGCCCATTTTAACCCTTATTCTTTACTTCAAGCACTAATCTCTAGTTTGTAACCTTGTCAAATCCTTTTGAAAATTTGAGTATATTACATCCACTGAATTCCCCTTATCTCTTACAGCAGCAATATCTTCAAAGAACTCCAACATGCTAGATAAGCATGAGGGTTCTGTGCCAGAGTCCTTGCTAGTTATCCTTTATCAAACTATGTTTCTCCCGGTGTTCTCTCTACTGCAAAAGCCTGTGAGAAATAGTTTTAATGATTTTCTTCATGAACTACTATCTACAATTTGCTGTTAAGCTATTTCTGATTACTTCCAATTTAAATCTACTGTTTTTCTTGGATTTAGCTAGTGCTGTTTTCCTCATAACTGGTATATATGCTGTGCCAATATTTTTTTTCTCACATTTTAAATATTATTATGAATAGATGACTACTATTTGATTTGTATCTGGTCTAACCAGACTGTTACTGTGAGCTGTGGTTGTCACTTAGAGACAGACTTTCAAAGAAATTTTGCTGTATGCTAAGCAGATGAATTTACTGCTTTAACAAATTGCAAAGATAATCTCATATTGCCCTAGAAATTTTAGTCAATATTTGTATTTATTTTTACTCAGTTTTGATCCTCAGTTTCGGACTGCTCCTAAATTCACACCAAATGATGTCATGAGTGTTCTCTTTTGAAAAACATTTACCACTAATGTGAGGGATAACTCTTCTTCTTCAACATATATTTGTAAAAAATGAAGACTCCGGTTACCATGATCATTAGCTTTTGCCACTTATTCCTGCATATACTGTTCTCACAATGCTAATAAACAGATGTAAAAATAATATAAATATTTATTTATTTTCAAATAAGCATTCTGTGGACTATGGTCATTAATGTATATGGATATTAATGTATATGACTCCAGTGGTAGATATATATGTATAAGAAATATGACAATAAATATAAACCTGGATGGGGGTGTGCTTCTCTCCTTCTCCTTCTCCTTCTCCTTCTCCTTCTCCTTCTCCTTCTCCTTCTCCTTCTCCTTCTCCTTCTCCTTCTCCTTCTCCTTCTCCTTCTCCTTCTCCTTCTCCTTCTCCTTCTCCTTCTCCTTCTCCTTCTCCTTCTCCTTCTCCTTCTCCTTCTCCTTCTCCTTCTCCTTCTCCTTCTCCTTCTCCTTCCCCTCCTTCTCTCAAACTTAGAGAAGTTGTGGTACTGCTAAATTTAAGTTCTACTGAGTCTTTCTACAGCATCAGTCTGCAAAAGTTGGTTGTGACTCTCATTGTTTTCTTTATTTTGGTCTGACATTTTTATTCTTTACCTTCCTGAGTAGTCAGTAAACCACATATCAAACTAGTGCTTCTATACAACAGATCAGAATTATGTTACACTCTCTTCTTCAGCAGTACCTGTCAAGACATCAGAATTGAATGGTTTAATAGGTTCATTCGCTCCCCACAGCAATCTGGGGCACAAGGGGCTGTGTGTGATATATAATGTGTTTTGCCTGTCCTGTTGATGCACTTTTCCTCCATTGCTGACTGTGTTGGAGCGAAGTTGACAATATAGGCCCACTGCAGACATTTTTGTTCTCACAGGACTGTGTCAGATTGGTCTTCATTTTTAACTAACTTGCCTTTCTGCAAGATAGTTAGTCACAGTTCCGTAATTGGCAAGCATTAGATAAAGCTTAGATAATTAGATAATGGAAATGGCAAGTACTTAATCCTTCCTTCCATTCATCTGTCTTTCCTTCCCTCTGTCTCTCCTTCCTTCCTTTATTCTGGGTGGTTTCCCTATAAGTTTTCTGCTTAAACAGTTACCAGAGACTGCAGTATCACTTGAGCCGTTGCAGCTGAAGGAAGTATATTGTGGGCTTTTTTCTCAAACAACCCGTATAACTTTTATCAAGCCTATAGCTCTGAAAAATTTACTATTCTGCCACTCCAAAGGGACAGAGCATCCCATACACAAAATAGCCACATAAGCTATCTGTTTGAAATGGAAGTTTTCCTCATCTTCCTGCTGCTTCCACGTTCTGAGCTGCTGGGATGGTAGGATATGACTGCAGCTGTTCAATAGTTCTTTCTGCATCCGACATGCTTTATTTTTGCCCTTCATTGAGATAACACTAAGTGCCTCCGCTATCAGGAGAAGCCTGGAAATCAACAAGTGGAGTGCAATTTCTCTTGCTTAACAGTGATGTCTAAATTGCTGTTTGCTTTCAGCAGTGCTTAGCTGGTGATTTGATAGTGGGAATATTTTTTTTATGATTCTTTCTCACCACACTTACAGCTTAAAAATTTGCAGGAGTATAATAATTACTCTGACTTTGAATACTGGCTACTGGGAATCATTTATATTTGCAGCTCTCTGATGGACCTAGAAGAAGTGGTTTCACAGAATCACAGACTGTTAGGGATTGGAAGGGACCTCGAAAGATCATCTAGTCCAATCCCCCTGCTGGAGCAGAAACACGTAGATGAGGTTACACAGGAATGTGTCCAGGCGGGTTTTGAATGTCTCCAGAGTAGGACACTCCACAACCTCCCTGGGCAGCCTGTTCCAGTGCTCTGTTACCCTCACTGAGAAGAAGTTTCTTCTCAAATTTAAGTGGAACCTCTTGTGTTGCAGTTTGACAGAAAATTGCCATGACATTTGAGACTGTACTGTCTATAACAAAGTTAGAGTAGGTAAATTTTTAAGAAAAAATAATCATATTTTGATGAAGTTGTAAGAGTATGGCTATCATTCATTTGAATATAATGACAACAGAATATTTTAAATGTAATAATTGGGAAAGAATATAGAGGGCTTGAGGAATACATCTATAAAATCATCCATTCATTTTTCTTGTAATTTTCTCTGTAACTCATGTTTATAACTGTGAGTTTTACCATGAGGAAAACATCCATGTCTTACTGGTTTGCTCCTCTCATACTTCAAGCTGGATGCATCAGACCCTTATCGTGTGCCTTAGCTCTGTGCTCTGCTGACTTGAACTGGAAAGTTTAGAGTGCCTCAGAGCTGTCAACTTGGAGCACAGGCAGAACCTAACAAAGCTGGGTAGGGTTGTCTGTGGTGTGTCCACAAGGTTTCTCAATATGTAAGTAAGGGCAGTTCAGACATTTCTAGTACTTTGTAGACATATATGTGACTGAGAAACAGGACTGAGCACTGAGGGAATCAACCTGCAATGTCATCTTAGAGCTGTGTGAGCATATTCTGTTATCAAGAAATATACTTGCTTCTCTGTGTTGTGTGTTCTCTGCCATTGTCTTTGGTGGTTATAGCTGAGATGTAGCAATGTAGCCTTAGGGAAGGTATCTGGACAATGGTATATTAAAGATGCAGTATAACATTTAGTTCTGCATGTAGGCTGTCAGACCTCGGACACTTTCTGTTACAGAGTATCTGTATCTGAAATTTGCCCAGATTTTGTACAGCAAAATCTTTTATAATAGTTACCCAGTTGATAGCTATTTTTATTTCCTGTGAAATAAAGTGAAAGTTGCTCAATTAATGTATTGACAAACATCACAAATTCAAGATATTTTCTGAAAGTAAAGGTATTGGTCTTTATGCCATAAAATTAGCCTTAGGGAAAATCATATTCAAGGTTGAGGATTATTTTGGAAGAATTCCCTCTGTAGTGTCAGCCTCCATTAACTGGACTGGGCAGAGCAGGATTCTGTGGCGAAGAACTATCTCTGTGTAAAGGCATGGCTTCACTGGCCTCAGAACATGGACACACTGTTAGATTCCTCCTATTCCTTTCAGCAGGCAAACATTTTACTCGTCAGTTTTCTCTGGAAGGAAGAATGAGGATAGGATGACCTCCAAAGAGGAAGATTCTTCAGTACATTCACTTTCATTAATAAAGTATCTGCCTTTCTTAAGCTAGCACTTAAATAGAGACAAGGTCTGCATCATGCTGAGAATGCTTATTCCATGTGATTTATAAAACAGTAAATGCCTACAGGGCTTAAAAAGCATTATCCTTAACATTGTATCAAAAAAAATAAGTTTCCACTTTGTTCAATACAACAAATCATAATTATATTCGCTCATCATACACATATACTTCATTTATGGTTTTGTTTTGTGTGTGGGTTTTGTTTGTTTGTTTGTTTGTTTGTTTTTTCAATATTAACATTCTTATTTTCCTGCCTGTAGTAGTACTCTGCACTCTTACTGTCTTTGAACTGGATCAGGGATGAAAATTCCCCCTCCATTCCTCAGCTGTGTTTTATTTTCAGTATTTATATTCAGTATATTTATTTTCACTTGTGTCCACTTGCTGATCTGGTTCACTGTGTGGCCCTGCAGATATTTGCAAAAAAAAAGGGAGCAGCACAGATGTGGAAACAAGCACAAGGCAGAGAGGGGAGAATAACTGCTTAAACATGTCCTGCTGCAGAGAGAAATGTCTGTGGATGCTCATCCTCAGTTAAACATTTGTGGATATACTGTGTATCTAGGATCAGTGCAGATTTTCCTTCTTTCATAAAGCGCTTGTCATCAATCTTCTGCAAGCAGAAAGTGAAAATGGAAGCTGTCATCTATACCATGGCATTTGCCTTACGCTCTACCGGCAGCAAATTTCATCTCAGTTCTCTAAAGCACCAGGCCTTTCTACTCTGGTTTTTGATAGCCAGGAGATTTGCTTTGTCTGTCAATACAGTCCAGCATTCAGATGTGTTTCTTAGATATTTTCCTTCCTTCATTTTAAGGAACAGAAGAATTATTAGTTTTTCTCTCAAAGAACGCCCCTTTCTCATCCCAGCTGTGTGTAGTACCTGCTAGGAACAGAAAGGCAACTGCAGCTGGATACCAGTCAGGGAAACTACTTTCAGGACATAAAGATCTGATTTAACATAGTATACAACAGAAAATACAATAGAACTACAGTAGAAAATGTCAACGAAACATATGGTTTGACTTTGCAGTCTTTCAGAGAACAAAAGTTTCGCCTCAAGAATCACAGGCTCAGGCTTTCAGTCTTCATTGCCTGAGATGAGTGCATGATATTAAGCATTGTGTTCTTCAGCATCTGGATGTAATGAAACGCATTAAGGAGAGTGTCATTCTTGATATTCTGCCACAGCTTTAAATTGCTTATTCTCTACCAGTTTGCATCACAAATGTGTTTCTTTGCCTAAAGTAACATTTAAAATATATAGATTCCTTTTTGTTAGAAAACTCTCCATTATTATGTGTGGTTTACAGGCTTATGCTCCAAATTATGAAATGAGCATGTAACAATCTCCATGGGTTATTGAGAAAATAATAAAGATTGTGTCATGTTTGCCAGATAAAGACAAAAGGAGAGATTTTACAAAAGATCTCTCATTTCTGTTCTGAATTCTAACAGCCTCAAAGGAATCAAGACCCAATAAATCATAACAGCTATTTATAGCTTCTTGTGTAACAAGCAACTTCATAGCTTTTAGAAACTTGTAGCTCATAAATTGCCTTGGTGATCTGCACTACCTTTTGTGGAGCTGTTAAAATCTGGTGGTATATACCTTTAAAAAGTATAGTAGATTTACTTGCTAATTGTTCATTTCTTTAAATATTTTTCCAGTTTTCAAAAGGCACAAACAAAAGGCCCAAACTAATAAAATGTGGATGTTAAGTGAAGACTGAGATTCAGGTTTTGGACTAATATGAATGTTATACTAAATGTAGATTACAGAAGAAACATAAGTATTGATTGGGATCAATACAGCAATCCATATTTTCCAGCATTCTGTTTCTGTAAATACATAATATAGGACTGGAGCAGAGACAGATGTAAGAAAGCTTCAGTGGAAACATTTTGAGTAGCTGTTCATACAACAAGGTAGGGTGGCTGTAGGTGAACCAAATAATCTGTGGGAATGTCCTTCTTTATTTCCAAACAAACTTTTTTTTTTTTTTTTTGGTCTGGTCTTGCACAGTACATTGGCATTTTAACTGAGCTAACTGTACCAATTCTTATGAAAAAAAATAAATGCTTCTGAAATTATTGGAAGCTCTTAAGCTTTCAGAAAAATGCTTGGATACCTAATTCTCATTGAAACTGATGAATATTATCCAATAATTTAAAATTCTGTTCCGCAATGACAATATTTATGCTGGAAAATTATAGTGGCAAATACACAGAATCATTTAATGGTACTGAGCCTAGTTGGCACGAGACAACCTACATTCATCCTATATGTTCACTTACATTCCAAACCACACTCGCCATGTCTGAACTGTCTGTAACTGCTTGTCCTTTGTTAAATTCAAGATCATCTCCAGAAGGTGTCATAGAGGCTGATACTCGACCAAGGTTAAAAGTGCATTAGTGACCATTCTAATGGCTTTACAGATTATATGAATTTGTTCCAGTGCCTAAGAATGTTCCATGGCACTGTTCATGTTACTAGCATGGGTATAGCCTAAATTATTTTAGATTACAAATCTAACCAATCCACATAGTAGTTTCATGAAGGTATCTTTTTATGAGATGACATTTTCAAAATGGATTTGCTATTTGCATTGCAATTTCAAAATGAAGTCTGACTGGAGTATGTTGAAAATATGAATATGAAAAAAAAAAAACAAACCCACAACCCAGAACCTATATTGACAAAGTTTTAAAAGCTTAAAACCATTTCTAAAAATGAGACAAAACAGCAGGTTTGAAGTCATTCCTCAAATTTGTCCTACAAAATTTTGTTTAAGCTTCTCAAAACACATAAAATCAAGCTTTGAAAGAATTGCATGAGTCCTTTTGCTGCTCTTTTCTGAGGCTATCCATATAAATGAATTATTGTATTACTTGCCTGAATTTAAAGTCCATTCATTATCCAAGGTAAATTTTACCTCTCCTTATGCCATTTGAGTCTTTCTAGTCATCCTAATTTTCTGGGAAGATTGTTTCATGTGTGCCTACAAAGTAAATTCCTTTAATTGTATCAACAACAGGCAATGTTATTTAATAAAAAATACAGGTTTATTTGTTTATCCTTCTCTTTATAACACACACTATGAAATCCTTTAGCAACTAAAACTTAAAATGATGTTTTTATAGCCTAGATTGAGGCTACAACTGTAGAATTTAATCTTGCTGAAAAATGATACTGCATAATATAGCATTGACCTCAGACTTTCTTGAGGTTCATTTGATAAGGAACCTTAGCAATTCCTTCTCAGTAATATGCTAACTCCACTAATCAGAAATGGTAACATATTGAAAACTTAAGATGTGTCACAGCTAAAAAGAAATTCAATTTATATAAAAGTACCATATGGCTACTCTAATAATAAAATCTATTTTATGTTTAAAATGTGTATTTATAGCTGTGTAGAAATTTTGCTTTAGATTCAGAATATATATTCTCAGATTTACAGTGTATAGGAAGTATAACTTTACCATTTGTGGGGGATGGGAGGGGATAAGAAGGTGGCTGTAATTATTTATGAATTCCCGAGTTAAAAAGTGGCTTTTACTAAAACTGACATTTTATCAGTAAGTTAAAAACAAGAATTTTATTTTATAAAGTTTTTTAATGCTCAGTCTCTTTTTCCCTTCCTTTCCCTTCAATTCTTTTTTTTCTCAGTCCAAAGAGGAAAAAGAAGTGGATATCTGATGAGAGGTGATGCAGAAAAATCAGTTTATGAGACAGACGTAAGAAAGCTTTTCCATCCCATCAATTCCATGGGACAAAAAATACGAAAAGGGTACTCTTTTAAAGCCTTGAATGTGTCAGTTTTCTTAGGTTGTTGATACTTCTGTGAAAAAATGTTGGAAAAATCCATATGAAAAATACCTGTCTCTTTTTAAGGTCTTCTCTTATTCCTGTTAGACTGTTAATAGTTCACAGGAAACAGCATTGAATGCCATTCCTAATTCATCTTTAGAAATAATTGAACACATCTCTGGGAAATGTAATGGAAAAAGGTTCATGCTTCCCATGGGAAGATATTTGAATAGGGAGTTGCAGGTTATATCCAGGGAGAATTCAGTTTGTTTCCAGAGATGAGCACGTATGTGGTGGATGGACCTTGGCCAGCTGTAAGGTGCCTGCCAAGCCACTCATCACTCCCCCTTCACAGCAGGACAGGAGGAGAAGATATGATAAAATCTGTGGGCCAAGATAAGGACAGGGACACCAGTTACCATCACAGGCAAACCAGACTCATTTTGGGTAAATTAATTCAATTTGTTGCCAATCAGAGTAGGATAATGAGAAATAAGAAAAAGTCTAGAAAACACCTCTTCCCACCCCTCCCTTCTTCACAGGTTCAAATTCATGCCCAGTTCTTCTACCTCCTCCTCCTGAGTGGCACAGGGGTACTGAGAATGGGTGTGACAGTCAGTTCATAACGCTTGGTCTGTGCAGCTATTTCTTCCTCATACTTTTCCCTTGCTCCAGCTTGCGGTCCAACTCATGGAAGACAGACCTTCATGAACTTTTCCAGCATAGATCCTTTCTACAGGATGCAGTCCTTCAGGAACAGACTGCTCCAGTGTGGGTTCACCCCAGGGTTGCTGGTCCTACCAGAAAACTTGCTCCAGTGCGGGTTCTCCACAGACTGCAGCTTCCTTCAGGACATGCTCACCTGCTCCAGCATGGGGTTCTCCATGGGCTGCAGAGTACATATCTGCTCCACTGTGGACCTCCATGGGCTGCAGGGGGACAATTTTCCTCAGCATGGTCTTCACCATTGGCTCCAGGAGAACCTCTGATCTGTTGCCTGGAGTACCTCCTCTCCCTTCTTCTTCACTGACCTTGGTGTCTACAGAGTTGTTTCTCTCATATGTTCTTGTACCTCTCCCGGCTACTGTTGTGCAGTGTTTTTTACCCTTTCTTAAATATGTCATCACAGATGTGCTATCAACGTCACTGATGGGCTTAGCTTTAGCCAGCAGTGGGTCTTTGGGGCTGGCTGAAACTGGCTCTGCATGACATGGGGGCAGCTTCTGGCCTTGTCTCACAGGAAGCAGCCCTGTGGCCCCCTCCCGTACCAAAACCTTGCCACATAAACCCAGTACATTGTAGCAGAGGTTGATAAAATAGTTAAAATCTTTGAGCCCCGAAAAGTTGAATTCTTTTCCTAAAGCAAACTTAAATAAACTTAAAACTAACAGGTCTTGTCCAGAATAGTTAAACATACTGGTTAGTCCCAATCCAAGCTCAATTTTAACATAAGCAAGAGTGTATTGAAAAGCTGTTGTTTGTAAGGAAAGTTTTGCAAAACTGTTAAGGTGATGGATGAGGTAAATGCAGAATCATTACTCACGAAATACTGTTGTATGAGAACTAGTTGAAGTGAGTAAGAGATCAGTTTGAAACAGATTTTTTTAAAGGTATTTTTTTAAGCAGCAAGCAGTGAAATGCTGGAATGTGTTACTACAGAAATTTATAGAGACAGACAGTATCAACAGATAAAAAAGGGATTGGACAAATTCAGGGACTACAGAAGGTCTAGAAAGTACCTTCTAAGACCCTTAACTCAGTGACTGGGGATCTGAAGGAAGTGTCCACTTTGAGGACCTCATAGTGTGGTCAGGCTTATGTGCCTTTCACAAATAACATCTCCTATGGTTGCTCAGCTTGGTAGACCAGACTACATGTGTGATGCTGTTAGGGCATCTCTAATGCTCATATGTCTGTCACTGAACATTCATTCACTTCTTTATCTAATTCAGAATTAAAACCACAAGATTACCTTCTATGCAAATTCCCTTGTCCTCCAGTCCTCCATCCACCCACACATATTTCTACCTCCTTACAAATATTTAAGTGGCATTTGGCTTGGAAATTTCAGGAATGTTTCAAACAGACAACTAGCTATGTCAAACTTCTTTTTTTTGGGGGGGTGCAATAATTCAAGCTATTACACATAATTGGGTTAGTCTGCTCTATTGTTTTATTTCTGATTCATCTCTTATGATATGATTTCAGTTCCAACAATGGCATAGAGACAAGGGGGTACACAATACACATCAGAACTGAATTGGTCTGTGACTGAAATTCCTGTGTTTTGTATATATCTATGACTGTAGCTTCTAAGGACAAGAAATGCTGTCTTTCCACAATGACAGTTAATGTTGATGAATAGTTAGAAAATGGCTTGGATGATGCATGTGATAATGTTACTTTACAATAATTTAAAATGGCACAATAGTCCCATTAACAAGTGATTCACATGAGCTGGAAGCATTTTATTATATTTACAACACAATAGAGCTCTGCTTCTCTTCAGATAATGATGTTCATTGCAAATCAATGTGCTAGAGTGTTTTTATGTTTTAAGTTTCTCCTTTATTAAGTTTCTCTTTCCATGGTGGCCCTTTCACATCTTGCCTAATGCAGTGAAATTATCTGTTGCTGACAGTGTCTGTTAACCACAGCTGCAGTCAACCTACTGCTGCAGTGATTGTAGTGCAAGTGTGGGCAAGGACCACGTTCAGTGATTTATTATTTTTTTTCTCCAGGAAGCTCTGAGAAATAGTATAATCACTGACCTTTACTCTGTTCTGCAGTTTACTGCAGTTAATGGTTTACTGCATCTGTGTCTGAAACTCACTCTTCTATAGAATAAGATACAATATATAAAGCTGAGAAGAAAGAATTTCTGTAATTTGTACACAACTCCAGTTTACTTCTTTTTTCCTTTAAAAGATTGCTGGGAGCTACAGAATGTCCTAAAAAGGAGAGACATGTAAATTAGCCAATGTTACAGTTGGAAAGTGCTGATTTTATTATAGAGTAGGGGTGTGTACACGTTCATTAATTCTATGAGGAAATCAAAGGGATCTTGAAGGATATATAAAGAAAGAAAACAGACATATACTTAAAAAAAAAATTATTTCAAAGCTGTAATATTAAAAGGAGAATAAAAAAGTGATCCTTGAATAGTGTTTTAGACTTATGTGAATTGCTTAAAATGACATAGCTCTTTAGCTGCAATAAGCAGTTTGTTTAGCAACTAATGTGCAGTTAATTGCCAAAACAAAACTGTGTTCAGTTTCTCATGATGCCATTGGGTTGTTCTTGACTTTGTATAACTGATATTGAGTCCTGTGCTCCCTGACCGCTGAATTACGTGACCCCTGGTGAGTCAAAATCAGTCATGTCTTAGTTGCTACTTGCAGTTTTTTGTCAAACTGATTTAATGCCCTATATTACTCCATAAATGTGACTGTACTAGACAAAAAGTGATGTTTTATTATTAGAAGGCTAATTTTAATTCCTCAGAAAAAGTCTTATCTGAATGTATTATATTAGTTCTCTCTCACAGAAAACATCTTTCCATAGTTTCAAAGTTATTGAGCAAGTGTTTATCTGAGATACAGGAGTTTGGAAAAAGAGGTTGAAACTGTATGATCATAAAGTGTTTGATCCAGAAATTTCAGTTCAATTTTTTTGCAATATAAAAATTAATGTGTAGGAATGTGTTTGGTTTTAGTGCATTAAAGAAAAGAAAAGAAAAAAACAAAAAAGGAAGTAGGAAAAGAAGCATTTATCTTCAAGACAGATGCTGTAGCCAATAAGAAATACTACTGTTTCCCTCTGAATGTAAAATGTTACAAACGTGTTCTCTCCACCCATAACTTAACTCATAACTTGAATTCTTACTCCTTGTGATAAATAACAAGTCCAGCTTAATGCAGAGTTTTGGGCTAGACAGTGATTCTACCTATTTTTCTCTCTACTGTAATGGCAGAAATTGACAATATTGAGGTACATCAGGGAACACATTTTAACATTTGGTATGGTCCTCTGTGAGGCTGTAACTGTGCTGTGATTTTCTGCATCACTAGGACAAGAACAAACATTTATGAAAGCTGCCATATTCATGGCAACTGAAATGCAACAAGGCAAAGAATGTTGTGGCCCTACTTCCAAATCAAGATTTAGTCAGTGGAATCTTGGTAGCATTTTTTCTCATCCTCCAACTTACTTCACATACTTTAGTGCCCACTCCTTTTCATTACCTCATTCCAGAGCATTCATCCCTTCAGTTTCTCCTCACCCATATCCCCAAATACCACAATCCTCTTGTATACATAATCCCTTTTATCTTCAGGTTGCCCAGCTCAGAGCTACAAGCACCATTTCTGTTCTCTTCACATCTTGCAATTTGCTGATGACTTTACTGTTGTCCTGCTTACCAATGCATTCAGCTACACAAGGCTCTGACTCTTTAAAAAAACCCATAAATGTAGGATGTAATCATTAGAAAAAAACCTTCCATTGCAATTTTTAAAAGAGCAATGGAGATGGAAAGCCATTACTGGTAGACCAAGTGTTTCTTAGAACAAATGTTCATGGGCTTTGCATTAGCATGTAAAATTGGGTTATTAAATTCTTGTTAACAGTTATTTTATTTATTTTGCATTAAAATCTTAAGCCTGCTGTGCTTAGATAAAAATACAGGCTGATTAAGACTTAGTGCTTCTGTTAGTTTTACTTGTTAACATCTCGGTATTTTCTTTTTTTTTCTGTATCTTTCTGAAGATGCATAGTACCTTATAAATGAGTTAAACTGGAATAATTCAGGGTTTTGGTCACCACTATGGTGGCATTCATTTAATCCTGCTATTTCAGCGATAGCTACAATTCTTCCCTGACAACTGATCACATGAAAACCTCTCATTAAGAAACCAGTATATAGATAGACTAAACATGCCAATGTGACATTCACAGAACTTTACCAAAGTTCTACAGCTTTGGTTTAAAAAAAAAAAAGATAAAAAGATACAAGACATGGAAGAATATTTATTGGTTTTATTTCCTGTAATACCAAAAATAAAAGGTTGAGAAGACCAATGTATTCCACAGAGACAAGTCTGGAAAATGTACACCTTCATTTCTTAGTATTTTTAGGCAAGAGTTATTTACTGCAAAGAGAATCCCAAACTTCCTCATTTTTTTTCCTAAACAAACAATGGACTAAAATTCCAAGTCTGAATTTCTGTTTAATTTTCCCATACCAAATACTCTGATGTGATTCTTTATGTGATTTCTTTATGTTTTTAAATAACTTTGAGATCCTTGGGCAAATAACTATATATTTATCAAGTGGATATTCCCCAGTCTATGTATCATATAACCTGTGGCTTTTAGAAACCTGAGATACA
Source organism: Columba livia (assembly GCF_036013475.1). NCBI lineage: Eukaryota > Metazoa > Chordata > Aves > Columbiformes > Columbidae > Columba > Columba livia. The sequence continues at coordinate 44,197,479 of NC_088604.1, forward strand.
CGTGCTGTACCTGGTTACAGATACATGGCTTGTAACCTTTTAAACCAAGAACATCCCCTCTTTTGGCATGAAAGTAGGGCCTTGAGTTATGAGCTCTGATCTTGCATGAGACCAGACTGATATCTGTTTCTGAAAAGCTGAGCTGAGGCCTGTGATTGACACCTGAGAGACACTTGAGACACTTGCCATAACAAGCCAAGAGATCATCCTATCACGCTTAGGTGTTTCTGAACTATCAATCTACTACTGCTTGGTGAATATGGAATAAGGATAGGTGCCACACCATCTTTTAATGTGAACTGACCGAAGCATCAGGTAGTGTAAATCCAGCTGTGACATATATTTTAAAAATGGATATAGTCTTTTTGAATTAAGGAGGTAATTTCCATGACAATTTGGCTAGATAAATAAATGTACACTGACAGATGCCTTCATAAACTTTACAGAAAATTACTGCTTATTATCAGGCTTTTAAAACTACATGTCAATATAGTATTAGCTAAAGGTAAACGAAATAGCTCTTCATCCCTTCTCACCCACCTGAGGTTACTACCCCTCTAACAGAAAATGTGTGGAAGATCATATGTCAAGCCTTTAGCTGGAGCAGTTCACAGCTGGGAGTATTAAACTCAGTTGTCATTGCTTGTAGTTTAATACACTGGACTGTGAAAGGTGCCCATTTAGGATACTCCTTACAATATATGTTGGTTTTAACTGCCACAGCTGAGGTAGTTACTGGTTCCCACTGGGGCTAGTAACATCCTTGTCTGTGACAACAGACTCACTAAGAATATAAGAACATCAAAAATAACGATGAAACTGTAGGAATACCACTGCTGGGATTTGTCAGCAAGGCTGGACCAGAAGATAAGAAGAGATACTTAACAAATTTTGGAATTAATGAAATCTAATAGGGGCATGATGCTCAGTAGAGGTTTTCATACAATACTGCACTAGGATGCTTCAGTCTTTATATTCGTTTGAGTGCTATTATAGTCTCTTCCCTCAAGATTCTGTTAATTCTGAGTTAATCATTTGGATACTGTAACATGTCAGGTGCCACAACATGGAATGCTGTATGTGAAACTATAAATCAGACAGTCCAGTCAGGTGCACAGTGGCACAAGACACCTTGTATGGGTACCTCAACATGTCAGTTCAATAGAAGCTATAATAGTTTTGTTTGTGCCAGATCTGAGCCTGGTGAGTAAGAGGTAGGGAGAATGAGCATTGCTGTGATTCTGGAAGTTCATATCAGGCACAGTTTTAGTTATTTAATTTCTGTCAACTATATGTGAAGAGTTTGTGTAGAAATTCTCTCAGAGATTTTTAAATGCAAAGGTATAAGATGTCTGTGTTTCCATGACAGTAGAAAAAACCCAACCAATCAAATTCAGTTGATCTTAGATCTATGTACTGTAAGTGTGAAGGTAATTTAGGGCTCAGTGGTAAGAGAGTGGCAGATGGAACAGAGACACAGGACTGGATTAACTGAATTGATTCATTCTCCTAAGAAATAGGAGAAACATCTCCACCTTTAAAGAAAGCCCAGTCCAGTCAAAGAAGACACATGTCTCAGGATATCTATGGTGTCGTTTTGAAGTTCTGTCACAGTGCTTATTGCACTGATATGCCACAATCTTTTGTTGATGACAGGTATCAGAAGCGTTAGCAGACACTGCAGGTGGTCCTTTACTGCTCCCCGGGAAGTGAGAATATCTCAGCAATTGCAGAAACCTTTGTGGATGCTGGATCTTCTACAGGAGTATTGTAATAGAGCTGGAGAATTATGGGGCAGTATGGGGCATCTGTGCTGTTTGATTCCAAACTTGCTAGGATCAGCTCTCCTATCAAAACTGACACTATTCCTATTCTGTAGAGAAGAAAAAAATGCTCGGTGCTCTTACTTCCCCTAAGGAACTTCACTTTTGTTTTGGCAGGATTTGTTAAACTTCATTATGTACTTTAAGTCCTTTCTGCTTGCACAAGCATTCAACTCAATCTTTTGCAATACTTCAGTATTGGTCTTTGAGGGGTACTTCAAGTACGTTTTTAGGGGATGCTTGTTTGCATCTTGTCAACTCACTGAATTTTTTTTTTTTCCCTCATGTGAACTGACATCACATCTCTATCTAAGCAAAAAAGAGGGAGTAAGAAGGCAATTTTACCTCACAACAGACTTGGGTTATGTTCTAAGTAGGCAATTTTACCTCACAACATGACTTGGGTTACGTTCTAAGTGCAGCCATTTCTCCATTGGAATTTGCTGTTAATAATGATTTAGCCTTAGTAAGTTTTTACAAGTTTAAACTTTTGTAGGGTTTCTGCAGAAATAAGACTTCTATTTCTACATAGAAATAATAGACTTTTGTTTTCTGGTTAGCAGAGTGACAGAGAGAATGTGGAATCCTGTCCTTAACTGATGTAAACTAGTGGTAGTGGGGTTTTTTGTTGTTTTAAGTGAAAATTTTTAACAGATTAGTGTATTCACAGTTTTCAGGAAGTGGGATTTTGGCCAATGGAATTCAAGGAAATCTTACTCAGAAAGTGAACTCATTTTCTTACTTATCCAAGAAAGAAAACAAAATCCCTCAGAGCAACTGTTCACCACCTTGCTTTCTTTAGAACACCTTGTTTTTCTGCCTCTAGAATGGATTTTAGACAATTGCATGTTGATTCTGAAGTTTCTGAGATCCATTTTGAAATTAAAGTGGACTATTCTGAAAGGGAGGAGGAGTATACTAGAATATGTTTGAAGAGGGATTTGCTATAGCAAAACTTACCGACTCCAGAAGCTCTTCAGTTCTCATTGTGAGTATATATATTTAGCAACTCTTCTTGTAGTCAAACCATCCTATAGCTCAGGGATAGGCATTTTAGAGTGGACAGACAGTAGCGTTAAGCAGAAGGTAACTGGGGTAAGAGTGGTGGAGATGGAGTGGTTTGGAGAGAAGGAAAAGAGCGAGGAACAGGACAGAAAGAGAGCTTGCCTTACAGTGTTCTTTTTTTCTCTTTTTGAATCCAGGCAACTCTAACTCGACAGAGAAATTTTTGTGGTATTCATGTTGTTCCTTCTTTCAAAACTAACACCATGCAGGGCTGTTGGGCTTTCTGTGTCTCCTAATAATTTTCATTTTACTGTCAGCTGTAAGTTCAACGGTATATATGTGATGTTTGTACACCAGAGTTTTTCAGATGTCTAGATCTGTAAATTCCCAAACGATGTTCTCAAAGGAAATTCACTCAATTACTAGCTGTGTTTTCTTACTCCTTTTTGGTCAAATGAATGTAGTTCTAAGATGGTTGTTCTGCACAGTCTCAAAGGACTCTATTTTAAAATAGCACAAATTAATGTGCATTTTTGTATTCATTGACACTTCTGAAAGAAAAGGGTAGCATGTGCTATGCGTTTTAGACTGTACTAGCTTGATGTAAAATAGTATAGGAACTGCCATCACAAAAATATAGGTTTTCTATTTGCATAATCCTTTAGTGAAAGAAAAATCATTCTTAGAATGATTTATGAACACATGTGTTTCAAAGTGATTACTTTAGGTGATAGATCTATGTTTTCACTTAAGTCTGCGTTAGAAATACAAAAGACAGCATGGCTGGGCAGGAATTTTTATCTCATTTCCTTCATAACAAGGAAATGCTTAATATTTAAAAAAAAAATATATATATACATATATATATAGAGGTAGTTTTGGAAAAGCCAGTTTAGAAATCTGATGGAAAATTTCATCGCTTTTCATTATAAGATTTACTTCTGCCTAGAGAAACATATTTTCCTTCAAATAAGTCTAGGCTTATTACATACTTGCTTAATTGTGGTCAGGCAATGATGAGAAAACATACAATCCTTAACTGATACAAAAGAGCTAACATAAAACAGCATATGGAAATGTATTTAACTTAAAAAAAATCACTTTACAGCATAATTAGTTCATACTTGTGGTAGTCTTGATGTCTTAGTATAGTGGCAAAGACATAGTGTTTCTCTCCTCAAAGGACCAATGGAGGTGCTCAAGTTAGGACTGAAACTACCCATAACTTTTGAGAGGTCATTGGGAAATAAATGATCCTTTTATGGGGGAGCTTAAGTTCACAGATGATTCTAATCACCATGTCCAAAGGTATCGCAGAAGTATAAACTCTCTAAATGCTTTTCAATCTGAGGTCTTTAGATAGGTGGCATAAAACTGGCCCACAGAAATTTATCATTCCAGTGTACAGGAAAAGCAGGCAATTAATGCTAAACAAATATCCAAATAGCATTGGCTGAGGGAGGGAACCCCTATAACTCTGTAAATGAGAATAGCAACCTCATCTGCAAATAGATATAACTTATTTTTAGCTTTAGTGAGAGGTACATATTTATTTGGATTTGTTGCCTGCCTAAACTGACAATGAGCAATGCAGAAAGATGAATACAGTTTTTGCATAAGCTAATCAAGTCAGTCCTTGAGTCTCTCATTTAAATTGCATGAAAAGTGGAGTGAGAAAGCACTGGAGGAAGAGGAGGCAGAAAACTTCAGCTGAAAATGAACCAAATTTATAAGCAAGATAAATTAAATACTGTGGTTGTATTCCCAAATAGAAAATAGTGGGATAGCTCAGTGATTCTGTTTGTATAATTCTGGGGTTTTTACTACATGTATCCCTACATCTAAGTGAGCGAAAAGCTGAGATTGTTATTGTGTGAATTGAAAAAGGACAAACTCTTCCTTCTCCTTATGGTACAGAGAATTATGTGGAAAACAGTTGTACTACCTGCTGCTTCTATTCAAAAACTGACTTGAATGTGTGAGCTGTGAGAAAATTTTTACCTAATCTAGAATTTTCCTGCCAAAGATTGTTTTTACTATTTAAAAAAAAAAAAAAAATGAACATCTTCACATCCAAAAAAAGTCCTTATCAGTAGGAATATGTTGTTACTGCAATAGATCAAGAGTAGGTCTGAATATATAGTCAGAGGCATTAGTTTCCTTCTCCATTTAGACTATATAATAATACAGGTGCTGTCTATAGTACCTACAAAGCCAAAAGGAGAGAGCTGCTATAACTGGCTGTATTCTTCAATTTGTTTGCAATTTTGTACAGAATATGGTGTCCAGCACTGAGGTGTGGGTTGTCAGAGCCCTGATGGTACTGTTGGTTCTTGCTGTCCCTGCCCACCTTCCAGGGGGTCCCATCACTACGCCCACGGACCCATTTCAGCCCTCCAGGGCCATCAGTCCCTGCCCCAGTAATGCCACATCAAGACTGGTCTGCAGCCCCCCACAGCCCTGCCCAGCCCATCCCCACTGCAGGTCATTCAGGATGAGTCTGATGTAAAGTGAGAGCAGTCAGTCAGCCAGGACGGGAGGAAAAACACTGCTGCATCTTGTTTGGAACAGGCTGCCTCACATACATTACAAATATGGAACATGGATAGAAAAGTGCAGTAAACTGTTAGTAATGTTAACATAGCACAGCAATTGCATTCATGCTCTACAGTCTTAGTTACTGAAAAATTAGTTACTATCAAATGAACTATTCCATGAAGAAAAAAATACATTGTTTTTCTCTCCTGTATAGATCTGTCTTTATCATTGCTTGATGCGGGTGATTATAAGAGAAATGATTCAATCAATTGTCTTAGTTATCCTCTCTCTCTTTTTCTTTCTTTTTTTTTTTTACACATTAACTTTAAGTTAATTAAACTAAAGTTTTTATCAGTGGCCGTTTGACCAATATGACAATAGGTTGAAAATGTAGAAGTCCTTTATCAAGCACTGCTGTCCTGTCTTGTACAGCTTTTACAAAGATATTACTACTTCTACTGGCACAATTCTTTCTGATGTGGATGGATAAGATCACTAAGTGGGTGGCAGCTTGCTTTGGTACCCAGTCAGAGTTTAGGGGCTTTGGATTGTTTGTTATTGCTTGTTCCAGAACTATAGAACTGGAGCAGCTCTGCCAGTGTCAGCTAGCCAGTGGAGTCCTGGAGCACCAAGCAGAACAATTCTTCTGTCTGTTGCAATCAGCTTAGGATTTTTTTATTTTTTCACACACATTTTTTTATAACTGCTTTATTAAGGCTATTTAGCACTTGTGTCACTGAATAGAAACTCTGATTGTGTAGGAGTAATCATTCAGTGATAAGAATATTTTAAAGGACAATTTCTATTGAATATAAGTATCCTAAATCTTTTGAACTGAAAATTTTTAAGCTGAATTATAACCAAAATGTGCTTTTAAAACATAAGTTGTTGTTGGAATACGTGTTACTGTGATAAACACTGACAGTCAGTTGAATGTTTCATCAAAATAATTTCTTTTTTAGTAATACTTATATCCTTTGACAGAAAACAGGTCAAAATTATGATCAATATTTTCTCTGTTGTCAAAAGGCACTGTTTAAATTCTAAACTAGACACGTTCAATTTTATTATGGCGTAGCCTGTCCTAACAAAACCAAAACAAAAAAATTAAGATTGTGTAAAAAGTTAAATAAAAATCTCTTTCTTTGTACAAGTGTCACACTGTGTTACAATTGTAGCACTGGAATTAAATTCTTATTGCACTTGCATATTTTTAGTCTTGTACTGGTTACTATTAATTATATCTTATTTTATGCACAGATTTGAATGGTTGTTTATACCTTTATGCTAGTAATCCCTTGATTTGAGTTGAAATCTGTCCTTCATTGTCATTAATGAACAATGATTCGATAATCTGTGCTTAATTGACAGAGCCAAATTTCTACTAATATGGTTCAATTTCACACAGTGCTCAGTCTGTGCTCTAGCAGAATTACGGGTAAGTGTTGCATTGAATCTAAAAGTAAATTTGTAAGAATGGTCACTCAGTGGAGGTTCACACATACTGTTAAGATTGTAAAACAGATTACATAACTAAACGTGTGTAACAGGACAGAAAATGAAACTCCCTTGTAGAATCTTCAGTCATTTATATGTTAGATGGCATAAAAGGAGGTAATACTTCCGAATAGCTAGAACAGACTTTGAGGATTGAACCTCCGAGTGGGGAGGGGAAATTAATTTTGTGCTACAGTTGCTGTGTGACTGTGCTACAGTTATGATGAGAATGAGTCACTTCAGTGGTACTAGGGCTCGATGTGAGGAGTTAAAGGACAAGAGTTATGCTCAAGGTGACTCAGCAGAGAGAGTCAGAGGGCTTCTGGAGAGAAGAAATGCCTCTGCTATTCTCCATTTCATTTTTTAGCTTTTTAAAATAGATGTCGTTTCCAACAAAATGTATCCAATTGCCCCAACCTCTTTGTTCTACTTCATGGTCCTTTGCCCTCGTTGTTAACTGAACAACAACAGCTCTGCACAATTGCATTCACTGGGATTTGTTCATGCTTTGCCAGACCTTGTTAATGAGTAGAAGTATGCAAAGGATAACTAGAAGCGTTAGCCAGAAAGTACATGGATGGCAGAACTGGAGTCAAAGGTAAATTCAATTATTTATTTCTAATTTGGGTAATATTTAGTTTACTCATTTCAGTTCAGTGATGAACAAAGAATTCAACAAAGGAAATTTTGGAGCAAATGGATTTAAGGCTGTAAAACTAATATTTAAAAATGAGGCTATAAGGACAAATCAATAGACATGCACTATAGATATTCCTTCCTCTAATTTTCTTTAAGCATGTTGTGAAATGTTTTCTAACCAGAGACTAGTTAGAAAACAAACACTGGGAGTGGTGCCTTTCCACTGAAAACCAGTCTATTTTCAAATTTAGGATTAGTTAAGCAAATTAATAGACTTCTGTCAGAATTGCAACTGCAGAAAGAATGCATGGAGAAAACTTTTGCCTCTTAATACTGTGACTAAGTCTTTCAGATCCATAGACATATATTTTTATGGGATAAGAGAAGCACCTCCTGAAAAAGCCTCATAGTTCACATATTTCAGTGTGAAGCTTGAAGACGAGCAGAATGAAGTTGGGGGGTGAGGGAGAGGAAGGCTATGTTTATAATATGGCACCAAGGGCCATGTTATTCATTGCCCTATCTGAGCTAGTTTGACCATCAGGCTATAAAATATTTGAACCTGTAAGTATTGTGTCTGTGCTATGTCTAAATTAGGATGGGTTAAGAGCAAAGGGAAGTGGTTTCTATTTTTGTTTTTCTAGAAAAGAAGTTACCAGATGGTGGCATAAATACCATTAACTATGTGAACTAGTACTATATAAGCTGGTGGCAGTACATGAACTTTTCCGAAGTGTGGGGTGAGTGTCTACACAGTCAATTACCCATCCAAGTAACTGTCTGAGTGCAGCTTGGGTGGGGTCCTTTGTCCAGGTGGTTGCAGCTGATCTGTTGGTAACTACCAGGGATGGTAAGAGAGAGGGTACTTCCTAAGGTTGCAAGGGATGGGGACTGGCATTTTACTCTGTGGGTCTGGTGACAGAAAGGTGAAGGTGTAAAATTGAGGTACTACTTTGGCAAGCAGGAGGGAATGAAAGGACAGGATGCTTGAGCCTGACATGAGACCAGACAGCAAGCTGTTGAGGTATTGCCCATAGTGGCAACTACTTGTTTTCACTGAAGGAGAGAATGTGTGTTTGTCACAGGGTATTTGTGACTTCTCTGAGGATCATGAATACCATACTTCCATTTTCACCTTTTAACATTTATGGTTGAAAAATATTTTTTGAAATTATTTTGCTTTGCTTGACTTTTTTCACTTTCAGAAACATAATAGTGAAAGTTGTTTGGAAAAAGCATAAAAAAAGTCAGTTGTCAAATACTATTTTAGTAATTCACCATTTAAATGCAAAATTTAGCTTCCAGGATACTGATTTTTTGTTATTCACTTATGATCTATGACAACCATCTCAAATATAACAATTATGAGATTGTTACATTGGCATCCTTCTTGTAATAAACACTTGTCTACCAAATTTGAATTGCTTTATGAGTGGTGCTTCAAAATATTAAAGTTGTTTACAGTGGAATGTTGCACAAGCATCATTTTAGCCTAAGCAGAATGAAGGAAAAGTAAATTTCTTATCAAATGGATATATTAGTTTTCCTAATTCCACCTTATCCTCAGAAGACAATAGATAAAATTGAGTGTTTCATGAGCAACTTCTCTTTTCCCATTCATTTACAAATAATGAGTTTCCAGTGACACTGAAACATGAGCCATAGAACTGTAAAGAGCTATTTCCAGAAGCCAACCAGAAGTGTACCTGGTTCTAAAAAAACCAAGATCCATTCTAAACAGCTTTTAGCTTATTCTCTTGATGCTTACTCAATTATCTGCATGTACTTCTGCATGAAAAACATCAGATACACTTCTGGACAGAAACTTTTCTGTCAAACATACTATTTAACTGAAGATTATTTTTTACAAAAAGAAAACTACATTAGCAATTTTCATTAAGCTTGTTGATTCTGTAGAAATTCTTAAGAAATGTATCTCTTTGCCTTGGAACAGATGTCAGAAAGTGAGCATTTTTTTATGAGAATATGCAATAAGTGGAACATATGGCAAATGGTTTGTATGTTTCAACTGTAACATATTTTCTGGGATACACACAGCCCTAGACTCCTGTAATACACTTCCTTTCTGAATGGAAGAGTGAGGAACAAGATAAATTTTTCAAAGTTGGGATGATGAAAGAAGAATAAGTGGAGGAGTGCTGAAATTCTGAAGCAATGTTTCCAAATTTAAATATTTCTGTTTGTAATTTTAATACAATCAGGGAAAAGGGGAAAAAAAAAAAAAAAGAAAGAAATTTTGCATAACTTCTATATAGTTGATCACTGCAACTACATCAATATATTCCATTCTGTCATACAAATAAGTAAGAAAATAACCCACAAGCAGAAGCAGAAGACCAAACTCTACTTTGTAAGTATTTCTCTAGGGAACAGCTAGTGATGTATAACACATGTGATGGCTTATTAGGGAAAATCTCTTCCTGAGATCTGGCAGGTGGAAAGCTGAAGAGCTATGCATTTGTTTGCAATGATAGACAATATCAAGAACAGTTAAAATCAGAGTTAAATATCACATTTAACACTGACATACAATTTTTGATTGTTTTCCAAAAAGACTAAAAATGATAGTTACTGTGCAGATGACTGATTTCACAATACAACCTCTGAAAATATAACTGTATAGAGTATCTAATATAGGTTTTACTTTAATTTTTATTAACTATAATTATCTTTTCTCAGATAAATGTAAAAAATTATTAAAGGTCTTCTTTTTCTATGATAACCTGTAAACTAAAATAATGAATAGCATTGTTACTTTTGTCACCATTACAGCCTGTATGTTTTTTAACAACGAATCATGGGAGAGAACATATTAAAAGTCATGAAGAGTTTAATCTAGAATTGGATTGACCATGTGAGTTCACCTAGGTCTTTGTACTTAAATCATAGAATGAATTCGGCCATTGTTACCTTGCCCATTACATTAAATCTACAGGAGTTTCACTTACTAATTTTAATCAGTCCTCCACCTGTCACATAGTTTGTCTTTACCTTCCTTTGGTTGTCAGTCAAAATTAATCAAACCTCTTGCACTGATAATGCTTCCATTTCCCTAAAGAATGAGGGAAAGTGCCTGAACACTACTTAAAGTTTATGACATATACAAATGATGTAGGAAGAAGACAACATGCAAATTCTGATGTTTAGGAATTAAAAATAATACATGCATTATTCTTGTAGTGAAAGGTAGCATTGCTTTGTTCATGAACATAACTGAGAAACAAAATCAGCAAATAATTGTGTTTGAGTTCGTGGTAACAACCTAGTGATTTTTGCAAGTATATAGCAAGCTTCAGAAGGAGTTTTGCCTCATTAAATATGACTGACTGAGTATTTTCTGTTTGTTTGCTTTCCTTTATTTTTTCTTTCGGATTAATGGAAAATTAATTACACCCATAACATGTAAAAAAAAAAAAAAAAAAAAAGAAAAAGTTTAAATTTTATGGTCTTGTGTTTAAATTTTGTGTTTTAGTCCCCTCTTCTTGAAATTATTTTTGTTTGTATGAGGGTAGTAGAATTGACAAAAGATCTAATGCTCTCAAGCTGTGAAATCTTCAGGAATCTTAAGGTATATTCAGTGCTTCCCTACTTTAGAACAACTTTAACAATGAAGCTATCCAAGAAAGCACACCAGAATGGTGTGATGTTTCTTTTGAGTTGATACCTATAATCTGGGCACCATGTGCACTTCATAGCCATGAGGATTCCCAGATATTCAGAGAAAAAATTTATTGTCAAGCTTATGAATGCACATACATATTTTCACTGAGTGAGAGAACAAACCAAGCAGCAGTAGGGGGCAAGGAAACAATGATTATTTTTTTAAATCTCTTGCAATGTATTTTAGAAAGTGCTAAAGTTGGTTACCGGTAATAAATAGTCTCATATTATTTACTTGCAAGAGCGTGATGCCATACATCAGCTTAATGGGAATAGAGGAAAAGTCTTGTTTGGTAAGATTATAACTCCCAAACTCTAGTTATCTTTTTTTTTCCAGATCTTCATGCCAACCATCTGTTAAAATATCTCTGAAGAACTAGCCATCTGTTAAGTACTAAATCTTCTCTGGTGCTGTGCTTGTGTATATTTTTCTCAAGAATACTTAAGTTTTCTTTTTCGACAGGTATTGTATCAACAAAGGTGAATAAATTATTCCTACCATGAAAATTCTTGCAGTATCCATACTGCAGATGGTTAACTTCTAATACCATAACCACTATTCACAAACAAATGTTCCATCAGAACATTAGTGCTTTATCCATTATCTAATTCAAAACATAAACTCTATGTCTAGTTTCTTGTGACTACAGAACTCAAGATTAATAAATGGATAATGCCCTTTTCCTGCACTCTTCTCACATTAACAGTGTTAGATCTAATTTATAAGTGTTTAGTTCTCTTGCACCTGTTGTGCATAGAAAAACTTGGAAACTATAAAATAAAATTGACTTGTACATCAGACTGGAAAAAAAAGTCCTGTGCATTAAAAAAAGACTGCCACACAATCTCGTTTGTGCCATTGGCAAATATGCTGTATTGTCTGCATTGAACTTATTAAGGAGTTTGCAGTTGGTGGTGCTATAATGAACCTAATTTATTGATGTACTAGCTGGATGACTGCAAAATTATTTGTTGTTGATTTAGAAGTCATAGATTTTTATGGTAACTTCAAATATAATTTTAATTTCTCATTACCAAGAAAAATAATCATAATTATTGTGTGCTTTATAAAATTACAAAAAAAAATTAGTGTAGTCAGATTAGTATTTTATTTCTTTTTAGCATAATAACACTATACTGTAAAATGGGTGAATTTCTAAAACTATGAATATTCAGCAAAGTAGAGTAAATGTGACAACCAGGGTTAATTTCAGCCAAGTAAGATTCTGACATGATAAAAACATGCTGTAAAAGTTAAAATCTTCAACAAATTCATTTTGGAAATAATAATGAGCATTTTAGAGCACTAGTTTCATTCAAAGGAAAAAGTAATTTCATAACTGGTAGCATATTCTCATATAACATAAAGCAAGCATAACTAAAAAAAAAAAAAATCTTGTGCTCAGATTTCAGAGAAACAAACAGTCCAAACCTTGCAAGTCTTCTGTAAAGTCCTGATACATAAAAGTGTTTAAGTACCATCTTAATGCTAAGCATGTGTTAAAGGCTTTGCTTTTCTGTACTGGACTGTATAATTCGTACTACTTGCGTCTTAATATGGCTTTTGCATAATTCCAGTGTTTATATAGATTTATTTCACAGTATCACAGTATCACAGTATGTTTGGGATTGGAAGGGACCTCAAAAGATCATCTAGTCCAATCCCCCTGCTGGAGCAGGAACGCCTAGGTGAGGTCGCACAGGAACATGTCCAGGTGGGTTTTGAATGTCTCCAGAGAAGGAGACTCCACAACCCCCCTGGGCAGCCTGTTCCAGTGCTCTGTCACCCTTACTGAGAAGAAGTTTTTTCTCAAATTTAAGCGGAACCTCTTGTGTTCCAGCTTGATCCCATTACCCCTTGTCCTATCATTGTTTGCCACCGAGAAGAGCCTGGCTCCATCCTCATGGCACTCACCCTTTATATATTTATAAACATTAATGAGGTCCCTCCTTAGTCTCCTCTTCTCCAAACTAAAGAGACCCAGATCCCTCAGCCTTTCTTCATAAGGGAGGTGCTCCACTCCCTTAATCATCTTCGTTGCCCTACGCTGGACCCTCTCCAGCAGTTCCCTGTCCTTCTTGAACTGAGAGGACCAGAACTGGACACAATATTCCAGATGTGGTCTCACCAGGGCGGAGTAGAGGAGAAGGAGGACCTCTCTCGATCTACTAGCCACCCGCCTTCTAATACACCCCAGGATGCCATTGGCCTTCCTGGCCACAAGGGCACAGTGCTGGCTCATGGTCATCCTGTTGTCCACCAGGACCCCCAGGTCCCTTTCCCCTACACTGCTCTCTAATATGTAATTTCCCAACCTATACTGGAACCTGGGGTTGTTCCTGCCCAGATGCAGGACTCTACACTTTCCCTTGTTAAATTTCATTAGGTTATTCCCCGCCCAACTCTCCAGCCTGTCCAGGTCCCGCTGGACGGCAGCACAGCCTTCTGGCGTGTCAGCCACACCTCCCAGCTTAATGTCATCAGCAAACTTGCTGATAGTACACTCTATTCCCTCGTCTAAATCGTTAATGAATATATTGAATAATATTGGCCCCACTACTGACCCCTGAGGCACTCCACTAGATACTGGCCTCCAACGAGACTCTGCACCATTGACTACCACTCTCTGGCTTCTCTCCTTAAGCCAGTTTGCAACCCACCTCACTACTCTATTGTCTAGACCACACCTCCTCAACTTAGCTGTGAGGATGCTGTGGGAGACTGTGTCAAAGGCTTTACTGAAGTCAAGGTAGACCACATTCACTGCTCTGCCATCATCCATCCACCTTGTTACATTCTCATAAAAGGCTATGAGGTTGGTCAAGCATGACTTACCCTTGGTAAAGCCATGCTGACTGCCCCTAATAACCCTCTTATCCTTGATATGCCTTGAGATGGCACCAAGGATTAGCTGTTCCATTACTTTCCCAGGGACAGAGGTGAGGCTGACTGGTCTATAATTACCTGGGTCCTCCTTCTTGCCCTTTTTGAAGACTGGAGTGACATTTGTTTTCCTCCAATCCTCGGGCTCCTCCCCCATTTCCCAAGACTTGGCAAAGATGATGGAGAGAGGTCCCGCAATGACTTCAGCCAGCTCTCTCAGCACCCGTGGATGCATCCCATCTGGACCCATGGATTTATGGATGTCCAGACTATTTAATTGCTCCCTAACCCAGTCCTCATCAACTAAAGCAAACTCCTTCATTGACCTGGCTTCATCCGGGGTCTCAGGGGTACAGGGCTCCCCAGGACAGCCTCTGACAGAGTAGACAGAGACAAAGAAGGCATTCAGTAATTCTGCCTTCTCTGTATCTTCTGCCACCAGGGCACCCACCCCGTTCATCAGTAGGCCTACATTGCCTCTGGTATTAGTTTTATCTGCTATGTATTTGAAAAAGTTCTTTTTGCTGTCCTTGACCCCTCTCGCCAGCTGTAATTCTAAGGAGGCCTTGGCTATCCTAGCTGCCTTCCTACATCCTCTAACAGCAGCCTTATATTCTTCCCAAGTGGCCAGCCCCTGCTTCCACGACCTGTAAACTCTCCTTTTCTGCTTGAGCATACCCAACAGATCCCTATTCAACCACGCAGGCCTCCTGGCTCCCTTCCTTGACTTCCTACGTGTGGGGATGCTCTGATCCTGAGCGTGGAAGAAGCAATCTCTGAATGCAATCCAGCTATCTTGGGCCCCTTTTCCTTCAAGCAGTCTTGCCCATGGGATTTCCCCCAGCAATTGCTTGAAAAGGCCAAAGTCAGCCCTGCTAAAGTCCAGGGTTGCAATTCTACTTGCTATTCTGTTCCTGCCACCCAAGATGCTGAACTCCACCATCTCGTGGTCACTGCAACCCAGGCAGCCCTCAACCTTTACTGCTTCAACCAGACCCTCCTTGTTAGTGAGGATGAGATCCAGCAGTGCACCTCTCCTAGTCGGCTCCTCCACCATCTGCATGAGGAAGTTATCATCAATGCACTGGAGGAACCTCCTGGACATAATGGTATAAAGGTGGCGTTTACCATATTAACCAGCTTCATCAACCGGTTCTTTTTCAGAATCAAGAGGCCGAACATGACCGTCTTGGAGGAATCCCTATTGGCTACACAGTGAACCAAAGCCAGACAGAGTGTCCTGATTTAGGCACATAAACTGGATGTTCAGAATTCAGTGTTGTACTGTGATTTGACATTTTTTTGTCACCAGGACATTTGTATTAAACTCCTGTTGTTGAATTATTTCAGTGAATGTTAAACTACTGTCAGGTATTTTCTTAGTTTGAGGACCAGGGCTGCTGCATGTGCATGGTGTTCAGGCTGCTCATCAGTCATATGAGATGTTATCTCCCTCACTTAGTGTCAATTCTTTAAAAAGTCCTTGCAGAGGGATAGAGAGGAGTCATCACCCTTTCTGCTTTTGGAAGAAAGTAGGTTTTATTTTATGGAATTTAAGGTGACTGTCTTCTTACCTCACACCTACCTCACTGGCTGTTCTGCTGCCTTCCCCTGTCACAAGCTTTTACAATTTTTCAAGTATTCTGGTAGCTGTTTGCACGGTTACTGAAAGTGTAGCATATGGGTATCTAATTTATGACTGTCTAGAAACTTCAGCTAATGGATATATCACTTGCCATTTAGTGACACTTCTCTCATTTATATTTGTAACTCTGCTTTGAAGCACCACCCTGTACAAACCTTTACCTTTATATACTTCTGATTATGACTGAATTAGCATCTTATTCTTTACTTACAAAAGTAATATGAATTTTGGCATTGATTTCAAACCTCTGGTAGGTCACAGGTACAATTCTGATGGTCAAGGTAATCTGAGACATAATAAGTGAGAGATTTAAATAGTGAGATTACAGGAAGGACATTCTCAGGAATCTTTAACTTGAATTTGATTGTTGTGTTCATAAAAGCCACTTACATTTCATTCAGGGAGAATTCATGTCACATTAAGTTTAGTCTTCAGGCTGGGTAACTGGAAGATGAGGTTCACTGAGGTTCAGTTCACTGAGGTTCACTACTGCCTCTATGGACAATTATTTTAGATTTTTTTTTTTTTTACAGGTAGTCTGGTGTGCCTACTGTAGGCATTCTACTCTCCTTTACATTTATATGATCTTTTATTAGATCAAATTATAGGCTATAGTTTTTATTTCTCTAAGTCATTTTTAATATTAGAAGGAGAAGCAATTAGGAGGATGTGCATTTACCTGCACATCTTTCCTCATATTGCTCACATTATCAAGAGTGTGACAACACTGTTATTATTTCTGCTTTAGATCATGTGTAAATATTCTGCATATTCTGCTTCTTGTAGAGAAACAAAAGGTCACATGGTTAATGAAATGCAACAATATAAAATGTTATAGTCTGTTCCTATAGATTTAATAGTGATCAGTGTATTTGCTGTTTTTAGTGAAATTGTTTAGCCTCTGTTCCAATGTACAGCATAAGAAAATTTGATCCCGATAAGAGTAATTGTGAATATGAAGAGGTCTAACTTTTTTAAATGTAGAAAGGCTTAGCAATCTTGAAAATGACAATGAACAAAGGTGAAGAAAGACAAAGATAAAATAAGAACAGGGCATACTTACTTATATAGTAAAACACTTAGCTTCAAGTCTCTTTTAGTAGTTACTTGTATTTTTCTAGCCAAAGTCCTTCTAGGCTTTTCCCTCAACTTGGAAATTACTTCACTTTGAAAACAGATCACTGATATTTCACTTAACTTATTGTTTCTGCTGTCTCCAATATTGGCTTTTAAGCTGAACCATTCCACTCTTGATGAGTAATATGTATATTACACACTAATATCTTGCAGAGAAATTGAAGTATAGATTTTTTTCAGAGAGACTTACGTTATGACAATGCATGCTAAAATGATTACTAAGCACATGTTGTGCAAGTTTAAGTATGGGTGGTGCCTCTGACCTTCTATATCAAATCCAGCCTGAGTGTTTAATGAACTACTATATTTGGAGTATCTTACAAGAATCAGGTAAATGACTCATTAGCTCCCCACAGTCCAGTGTTAGCTAACTACCTCTTTTGTGGTGCCATGTATTAGATCCCTACAGTGAATATGTGCGTACTGAATCTGCTTGATGAAAAGTAGAAGTCCAACCTCTCAAGTGGTCTTTGCACACTTTTGCTCTACTCATTGCCAGGGCAAGTGGATGTAGTTTACATGCCACATACACATACACAGTGTGAGTATACCCATGGGTTGTCTGGTTATTTGGGAAAGTGTTCAGTGTAACTGTTCAGACACTCTCAGAGATCGAAGTCAGTTCCTTTATTACCAAGATTGTGAGTGCAGAGATCTGCTAATGGGTAAGAGGGGGTTTCTTGGCTAAAAATCCCCACAATTTTACTGAATTATTATAAAAGAGAAAATATTTTACCACCTTTGTAAATGATAACCTTGATTAATTAACTCATTGCCTGTTACTTAATGTCCAATAGAGGAGAGAATGAAGGGACAAGAAAAACTTTCAATGCCATGAGACTAAGATGCCATCTTTTCACGTTGGCCAATCTCCTTTCATTTTAAGTGTTACCCCAAGTTTACACCAGCTGAAGAAAGAAAAAAGTAATCCTGAAGTGTGCTAGATGTCAAAGCAACTGGAAACCAAGCTGCACTGTAACTCTCTGCTGATAGAAAGGGCACATGTTAGTCCAATGTCTTTGTCAGTTTGCTTCAGGTTTGTAGTTGCTTTATTTCTGAGGAGAGCAAAGATATTAGCAAAAAGTGGTGACTACATCACCAAATCTGCAAACATTGCCTATTTCAATAGAAGAATTGGATACCACAATGATGTTGATGTAGACAAGAAAATCTGCATGGGGACTGTGGGGCATGGACTATGTCATACATTACTATTAATAGATCTTGGTAATGGGAGGAGAGGAGGATATCTTCCCTCCTTGTTACTAAATCTTTTTTGGACATGCAATCAACAACCTTGTTTATGTGTTACACTAGTGTAGACCCTTGATCCAGCCAGTGGCTTCCCCACTTCCTCCCAGTCCTCAGAATGCTCTCCAGGACCCTCTGTCCTCAACAATTATCTATGTCTTCTTCTTTGTTGAACTGTCATTCCTATTTCTGTTCAGTTTGTATCTTTAGCCTCCAAACAAGACTTTAGCCTGATTTCCACAGTATTGTTTCCCTGGCTCAGAGCTGATGCTTATCTCTTTCCATACTAGCAGGTGTTCTTAGAAAAAATTGCTACAGGCTTCCTTTCAAAATAAGTGGACAACCTCATTCCAATAAAAACCCTAACATGATAGTGCATCACAAGAAAAAATATCAATTTTTAAGTTAAGAGTACCAAGAAGGAATACAGACTTCCTAAATAATAGCATGACCGTGCAGCTTATAGACTACAGTAATGGCATGTTATATAGAAGTGGAGGGGACATTGGTGAGTAGTTCATGATTGTATTAGCTGGCTCCAATATGTTGGAAGGAGATGATTTTGTACTGTCAGTCAACCAAGTTTAAACTGTTTCTAGAGAACACACATGGTTTTGTTAGGACCAGTAATGACTCATGATTTGTTTTTCGTTATTTAGGCTGAGTGAAGTGTTCTTTGCCCTTTATTATAGTATATTTCTACTGCAGTTCTAGCATTTTTTTTCTTTTTAACTAGCCACATGATTAGAAGTTTATAAAGCATGGTGAAAGATTGAAATTATTTGATTTATTTAAAGCTGGAGAAGAGAAGATTAAGACAAGAAAGAATAGTTTTCAAAGTCATAGAAAGGTGGTTCAATAAGCAATGCAAAATCTATTCGCTATGCCCAGAACTAGAAATAATGCAGCAAGGCAGAAGTTTCTGTCAGTTTTCCAGCGAAAACAAATGCTGGAACTGGCTGTCTGGAAGACCTGAGGAGTCTCCATCACTTTTTTTAAAGTTATCAGATTTTGAAGGAAAGGTCTTTTGTTCATGAACACAATTGGCTGAACTTCTGAGACCTTTTTCAGTTTTATATTTCCTATGACTTTATGCTATCAAATGGTAAGACCCAACCCTGTATGGCATGATGCAACAGAAAAAAACAGAGATATAACTGTAGAGACTATGGGAAGCTAAGCCTCTGACATTTATGGCTGTCATTGTGTTGAAAAATTAGTTTCTTTACAAAGAAACAGCAAAAGCTGAACCCATGTGCACCAAATTGACAAGACATTGACATTTTTCTGAATGTATTGTTATTTCTGAAGCTTAATTTTGCCACAAGCCTAATCTAATTGATGGTTTGTTATTCTGCAGACTGCTAAATATGAAAATACTTGTCTCAATGCAAACTTGCATTTTGCTTTAACCTTTTGACAGATTTCCACTTCACTGGCCTCAGGAAAGGAAACCTTTATATTTAATCACTTATATTATACAACTTGGATATTTTCCTATTTACAAATTAGTTGTCAAAAAAATCCTATCCCAACCCCTCTGCTCGATTATGACTTATTATTTTATGACCAGCTAACATGAGCACTATTCCAGGTCTGAAATCACACACGGCATCTGTTACTTCCAAATTTGCTGTTTGTATCAACTGAGTCTTCAGGAACAGGCAAGGCCATCTGTGTTATTTGTCTATGTTAGTGTCAGAAAAAGCAACTCTATTCTCAATCTTCAAGCCTGCTTCTATTCAGATACACCTGAAATTTCATCCATGTCACTTCAAATTCTCATCTACTGATGAATTCCTCATCCTGGTGGCAACACTTGTTCTTCTCCAGCTATCCTTGAGTAGCCCTTTGTGATCATGATGATTGATAAGTCTCTTGGATCAATGCTGTGAGATATTTTGTACAGATATTGTAATACATATTTTAATGATGGATATGTCTGAAGACAGATGCATAGTAATGATATGTTTTGAAGCCGTATTTTGAGATCATTATCCTTCTGATCTTTGAAGGTCTGATTATAAAGGACTCTTATTTCCATGATAAATAGGTGCTAAATTATTCCTATGTTCCTTTACCTATGTTATCTATTCCGTGTAATTCAGGATGAATGAACAAAAGATTTACTAGTTATTACTGGAGATCTTGCTCATAGAATTACAGGCAAGTAGCACAAAAGTGGGGATAATTTTCTAGAGAAAAGAGCAGCAGACAGTGGGGAGGTGGTAAGAGAACACAGGTACTTCTATTTGGGGTTCTGCAGCTGAAGGTTAATCATGAGGTTAATGGTTGGAAGGGGAGCAGGATAGTTGAGATGTCAGGTGCTGTGTCTTAGAGTAATCACTCTTGAAGCATGCAACTTCTGGCTAATATAGGGGGGGAATTTAGCTGTGCCTGACCTGACCTGTCTTAAGTTTTGATGGATGGAGTTCCACACCCTGTATGCAGGGTGGCAAATAGTGCATACCTACCAAAAAAAAAAAGATAAATATATTGGTTCTGTAATAAAAATGTTGTGTTTTACTGAAATAAGTTATGGGAGCTAATGCATCTCCAAAAAAATCATGACCCACAATTTCAGGATATCAAATAAATAAGTCACATAATGTTGCACCACAATTTTTCCTTGCCTAAATACAAAAGGAACATCCCCAAGACATATGGATGTCTCCAAAACAACATAGTTGTTTTTCTCTTCTTTATTATTTATTTATTTTGTAGCTTGAAGAGTGTGTCCCTCAGGTGATAATAAATCACAGAATCACAGAATCACAGAATCACAGAATTGACTGGGTTGGAAAAGACCTCAGAGATCATCGAGTCCAACCCTTGGTCCAACTTTAGTCCATTTACTAGATCATGGCACTAAGTGCCATGTTCAATCTCAATTTAAAAACCTCCAGGGATGGCGAGTCCACCACCTCCCTGGGCAGGCCATTCCAATGCCTGACCACTCTCTCTGTAAAGAATTTCTTTCTAATATCCAGCCTAAACTTCCCCTGGCAGAGTTTAAGCCCATAAATAACTCTGTGTATACTCTGCATTACGTTACTTGAATTTTTTTTCACTGCAGGAGACCATACTAACAATAGATTGCCTCCTGTCAAACTGTTGATATGCTTAAGCTTTCCTAAGGCTGGGCTGGTATAATTACTCCCCATTTCATGATACTGTAACTGCTTAGACAGTATGTGAATTGACCATTTATTGTTATTTTTTGTATTTCTGCCTTGTATTAAATATATATGCCATAAATATACTTTGCTTTTCATCAGGCACTCACCAAACTTCCTTAATAGCTTTATGTAACGGACTTTATCAAAAGCTGTTATCAGAACCTTCTTCAATCAGTTAATGTTAATGGAGCACTTTGAAAATGAAAATTGCAGTATACTTGTTCAGTAGTATGGTTATATTAAAAAGTCTTTTTATTAACCATTTTGCTAATGGTTTAATTTTAAATGTTTATTTTATTACAAGTTTTAAGAACAATATTATCTACATACAAAATATTCAGGCCTATAACCTGTCCCAACGGAGAAATCAAAATAAGAAATTAATCTTAAAAATTGAATTAATAATAATTTTAAAGCTGAAAATTCTTCAATTTTATTCCATTAATTCCTTCGTGTGCCTAATTTTCTTCCCTTCTTTCTTAGACTCTTGAGCCTTCACTTGGCTGCACAATAGCTCTTTGCTGTCAATTGGGTTAATAGCTTTCCTCTCTCTCTCTGTTTATATATGCCAACTAAACACAACTGTCTATTTCTACTTTGTCCTTAAAATAGCACCTGATTTTTAATCTACTATTCAAACCTATTCTCTTCCTAATATTTTGGTTTCTGACTCAAAAGAAATAGTACAACCTAACCTGTTTGAATGCTTCTATCCAGGCATTTCTTTGCTTAGAGAAGAGATACTATCACTTTATGTCTTATCTAAGACTAAATTGGCTCCCTGTGAAATGTATTCCTCCTAATTAGCCTGAATCTTTGATGAGATCATGGATAGAGTATTATATGTATATGTAGAAATGCATATTGGGCCTTACAATCTGCCACAATTGCAATATAATATAATTTAGCATGACCTGCTTCTACATTTTTGGGGTTTCTTAGATGATTCCTTGGTTTATCATACAGATTAGATAAGGACATAATTTTAGAAATTATTAATTGTTTTCAATAGTGTAACAACCGTGAATGATTGTGCTTGCATAATCATCTTGTGGCTTTTCTGCACATAAGATTATTCAGATTATTGTCTTTCAAAACTAATTTCTGTTAATTTGTGGGGGGTGTCATGGGACATTTGTTTCAGCTGGGCAAAATTAAACCGCAGATAAATCAAAATTCTTGCTGAACTTAGCAATAAGTAGATAGGTAAATAAGTAAACAAGAATGAATGAGTATTTCAGACCAGACAATTTCTTCCTTAGGCCTACAGAGAGAGAGAGACAAGGTGACATCACATTTTCTCTTCCTGCTGCTGCCCTGCTAGCTGAAGTTGCACAACTCCAGAGCATTTGTGTCAGAGCCTACTGACTCCTCTGGTCTCCCAGTTCAGGTGCTTGTGGAATCACTTTAATCCAAGTAAATAAGATTAACATGGATATATTATTATTTTTTTTTAAGCAGCCCTGCTTTGTTGTGACTAAAAAGGCCTGGGCAATACTCATATGGCAGATCAGAGAGAAAAGAGTTGCCTCTGGGGCTGGGGACAGTAATTTTTCAGCCAGTGTAGCTGCAGCTGGAAGAAGATTGTGACTATGCTAATGATATGACTGTAAAGGCATAGCTCTAGGTTAACTTATTGCATAAATTCATTCATGTGTACAGATTAAAGTCCTTGTTAAACCTGTTCATAGTTAGGCCTTAGGCTGTGACTACGACTTGCAGTGTCAAAAATTTACAGTGGGGCATCCTAATTGGAACTGCAGCGGTCATAGGGAATTAATTTGATACAAGTCTCCTCACAGATTTTTTTTTGGCCAATGTCCCTCAACTCTACTGAGCAGAGATTTACTGAAGAAGGGTAGGGAGAACATAAAGCTACAAATAGGAAGGGCCCTCTAATCATGCTGGCTACCATGGCATGTCCTCCTGTGTTATGTTATGTGGCTACAACCACATAGCTGCTCAGCCCTCTTTATTCAAAGCAGGAAAATATTTGCTTTAATTTGTTATGACAATAGTGGCTTATAGATGTTGCAATAATTTAAATATTTCTGGATAAATAGAATATTATTGCTCATTTAGAGGACAAAACTCTTTCATTAACTTGTCATTTGGTATTTGTAGAGTGCTTTAGTCTTTTTGGTCATTAATTTACTCTGTAGAAAGCCATGACGCTTTCTATTATATTGTAAAGACCAGATCTAAAAGGATTAAGTGGTAACACCCACCAAGGTAAAACTGTCACTTGGAAAAATCTCACTTAGCTACCATGTAAAGATAACCCATACTTTATAGGAAGTTTTTACTGTCTTTATGCTCTTCAGATGAACAGAACTACTTCTTACGAATTTTTCAAGCTGTACTGATTTCAAGTGGCTTGTTCGCTATCTCATGATGAGGTCCAGCCAGGATGTTAAATTTCAGTGTTTCACTTCAGTCCCCTGGGAAGCCTCAGCCTAGATGATTTTCTCAGACAAACTGACACAACTAAGCTGTAAGACAGTAGAGTTTCAGTTGGTACTCTGCTGAAAAGCAGAGAGAGAAGAGGAGTCTGTGGGTGTATTTTCTAAAATATCTTGTGGCAGAATATTTTCTGAGGAAGGTAGGAGGCCCAAGTTCAGACTTCCTTTTCTGCCAGAGTCAATTCAAACTCACATCTCCAACGAATGTGCTCTAATTAATTAGTTGGATTTTAAGTGGAGAAGGTATGGATAGAAAGCCTGAATGCTTAAACTGCAGGATCAACAGTGAGGTTGCAATGCTGAGCAATAGAAAAACAGAGTCTGCTAATTTCTTCTACCACGGGAGAAAAAGTTGATAACAGGGAGTCTACCATTCTAGCAAAGAGGTGCCAAATAAAATTTATTGACTAGAAGTAAATGTTAGATTATTCAGAACAGAAATTAGGCACAATGCACACTGAGAAGAATTGACCTCTGGAATAAAATTATTTAAGGACAGACCATGAGGTCTGTAAATCAAAATCTGTGTATTCCCAAATGAGCAGTTGTTGTCCAGGCAATTCAGGGAGTTCTTTTAGGAAAAAACTCATACAGCATGCAGTATGTTATGGAGGATGGTCTTCATAGGTGTGAACTCATGAAAAACCAAACTTTCCTTAAAAGCTTGTATGAGCTCAATGCAGAGTACAGTCAGCAGAAGTGAGGACTTAAATACTTAAGAAGCTGAGTCAAAATATTCGCCTATTGAATGTCTTTGTTATAGAATTTAATGACTGTGATAAAAATGTGGTTTTCATGTATTTTGATTAGTTGACTTGGACTCAGTTACTGCTTTAATTAAATATTTGACAAGAAAAATCTTAGTGTTGCTTATGGAGTCATATAGGTTGCCATGCCCTTACTTTACAGAACATTTATATAGACTGCTTGCTATCATCCCCAATTCTGCAAGCATTGTGAAAAATTGGATTTTTGCCATCAAAGTCTCAGTAGTGGTAGATTGGATCCTATATTGTATTTACTTGAGTAGTATTGATCTTTCACTTTCTATTTCATTAGCTAGAACTCCTTATTTGTGGAGGCTCTGAATTTAATGATAAACCTAATATAGTACTCACTGACTTCTTATTATTTGTGAGCAAGAATCTTTTTTGTTATTTTTAAAATACCCCAAAGCAAGAGAGAGAGAGAAAGAGAAATAATAATCACAACAGCAGATCTTGGTGACATAAAAGCAGAGTTTTTCACTGCATAATCATCCATTTGTCATCTGCATTGCCACTGGAGATTCATGTTAATTATGCACATTCATCTGAACCAGCCACAGGGGAAGTTCTCTAAACAGCTTAAGGCAGTCTGGCTACTGAAGACATTCCTTTTATTCCTATCTGCACGTTGTGTCGCTCAGTCAACTTAGTGCTACTTGAACAATTAAGAGATTAATACCTGAACCATCAAATGTTAAACTAAATATAGTAAAAAGGCATATATACATTAAAAATGCCAAAATGTAGAGGTGCTTTAAATTTGCAGGGTCTGACATAAAAATAATCTGTAGTTTTAAATAAACATAAGCATTCATATAGAAATAAACATCAACAGAGATTTAAAGTTGTACCGTCAAATGACCAGAACCCAGCAAGTGCCAGATTTTTAATTCTCAATTTCTCTCCACTGAGACAAGCAAACTGAGATATAATTTCTGATTATGTTGTTACTTGTTGTATTTTATTTCATAAAAGTCTGTGCTTATTCAGTAATTAGTATGAGTAATATTTTCTATATGGGCAAAACTATACCTTCATTCTGGTTGAAATTAATGAACTGCTTTTCCTGAAATCTTATTTATAAACTCCAACATAATCACATGTATCCATGATATGGAAAATGTCATCCTCACACCTAGCAAAGCTGTAGCCAAATGGATGCAAAATCTTATGAAGGAAAGCACTGGGCAATATTTAGAATTAGATAAAGGTTAGATGGCCATGTGAGTACTTAGAGATTTGTGGTAAAAAATTGAATGCAATTTATGCAACCTTCAGTTATTTCTGTTCTTTTGTGTGTGTTTGTGCAACGTATGTTAGTCTGGGAGTAAGATCTACATAAATCCTAAGGGATAACATCTGAATTAGCAGTAATCATCTTACTGCAATAAATAGAACATTTTTTTCCTGCAAGAAATAGTATGAAATCCACATTTGTCTTGTTATGAAATACAATATTCAAAAGAGTCATATCAGATAAGACAAATTAATTCAAATCTGTTCATAAGATAAAATCCACCAGTGACCAACCTACTGTAGAAAATGACTTACAAAAAAAAATACTAAAGTTTCAATATTTTTGTCTTGTCATTCAGGGAAATGTCAATATAATATTGATTGTACTTAAAGAAGTAGTTAGAAATACACTGTCTAAAGAAAAATATGTCTTAAACTATTTTTTCATATGTCTGACAAGTTGTCTTTGATCTTAGTGATAAAACTGTCCTCACATTAGAGCTGATATTTCGCCTTGTACATCAAGGACATCACCCGCAAAAAAAGCGCCTTTTCTAGCTCATGAAAGAGTTGTGAAAAATAAATGTTGCTGACACCTTACTGAATCAGACAGTGCTCCAGAAGAGGAGCCCCTTCAACAGGCAAACCAGTCTCCTGGAGACAGGGCAGGTACCTGCCGGCTCCGGCCCTGCCTGCAGATGTCTGCCTGTCCCAAGCTTTGCACTGCAGAACTGAACACTCTGCTCTTTTTTGAATGCAGTATCTGTGCGAGGGTGCCAGACCACTGACTCCCATGCCAGTAAAAAGCAGATGACATCTGCACAAGATAGAGCCACAATCTTACAGCCAAGCCCAAGGATAAATGCAATCAGTTTATGGATGACTAATAGTTTGGCAAAAGGAAAACTTGGGCAGAGAGTGTGCTCTGGGCAAAGTCAAATGTCTTTTCAGATATTATAGCTTCTCTGTAGATATTTTGTCTGAAAGATAACACCTCTGTTGTTCCATTTAGTCTGTAATTCTCCTCAATTGTTTTCACTAGGTGTTATGGTTTAACCCCAGCCAGCAACTAAGCACCCCACAGCTGCTCACTCACTCCCCCATGGCATGGACAGAATCAGAAAGGTGAAAGTGAGAAAACATGTGGGCTGAGATGAAGACAATTTAATACAGAAAGCATGAGCTGCATATCTAAGCAAAATAAGGAATTTATTCACTACTTCCCATCAGCAAGCGGGTGTTCAGCCTTCCCTAGGAAAGCAGGGACTCCATCAAGCATAACAGTTACTTGGAAAGACAAATGACATAACTCTGAACATCTCTCTTTGCTCCTTCTTTCCCCAGATGTTATTACAGAGCATGACATCATATGGTATGAAATATCCCTTTTATCAGTTGAGGTCAGCTGTCCTGGCTGTGTCCACTCCCAACCTCTTGTGCACCCCTCGCCTACTCATGGTCTGAGGAGCAGAAAAAGCCTTAACACTGTGTAAACACTGCTCAGAAATAGCCAATACATCTCTGTGTTATCAACACTGTTTTAATCACAAATCCAAAACATAGCATCGTAGAAGCTACGATAAAGAAATTTAATGCTATCCAAGCCAAAAATAGTACACTGGATAATGTTTTTTGTCATGCTAGGCCACCCAGTGACATCTGCACAACTCTGTACAGCTTCATACATTTATGCAGAGAGGGCAAAAAGTTAGATGTGACTTCAGTGTTTCATAACAGCTCTATGAGATGCCACAGGTACATGATAAATGATGCCTCATACATCAACAACATTCAAACCAATTTAGGACTCTGCATCTCCTCTTTTAATGAACGTGATAAACTATCTGAAGTTTTAGATGGCACATCCAAAACATCTAAAATATTTCTGAGAGCTTTTCAGTGAAGTCCATGGCAGGGAATTTTGCTCTTCAGGTATAATACTACAATATAATACAGCATAATACAACAGCTAGAAAGATAATAATTGAGAGCAGTAAAATTTTCCCAGTGATATGGTATGAGACCATGAAATTAGGCCACAAAAATCACATGTGTTTCCAACTTCAAATAAAAATATGTTTATCCTTGATTTTTATTTAACATACAGGTGGGTGGGGGGCCACACCGCAGGAGTGGCCTTTGTGGGAGCATGCATGGGGCTGTCCTGAGTCAGATGCAGCTGCTTCCATCTGTTTTGCAGCTGCCTTCAATGGTCCCACTGCAGGACACAGCTGAGCCTGTCAGCCAAGATGGTGGCACCTCTGGGAAAATGTATTTAAGAAAGAGCAGGGGCGGGGGGAAAGCACAGAGAGAGAGAGATGACAAGAGTGAGAAACAGCAAAGGGAACACTAAGGCAGGAGGGAGAGGAGAGGAACCACAACACCTTTGAACCACCTCTTGCCTTACTGAGGGGGCTGAGTGTAACCTACAGCAACAAATAAGGGGAGGAGAGGATTTGGGGGTGAAGTTGAACTTGAGAAAGGGAGAGGAAAGGTACTTTCCCTACGTGTGCAAATGTTTGTTTCTTTTTCTATTTTTTGTTTCCCTATGTATGGAACAGTGACTAAATATATGCATATATATCTTAATTTGCAGGAAACTAAGTTTATTTTCCCCAAATCCAGTCTGCTTTGCCCACAATAGGAACGGGTAAGCAATCTCCTTGCCTTTATTTTGACCTATGAGTTTTCTCATTCCTATTCTTTCTATTCCGTACTCTGTCCCACTAAGGCAGAAGAGGGAGTGAGTGGTTGTGTGGGAGTTTATCTGCCACCTGGGGTCAACCCATCACAAGAAGTCTACATGAAGTAGTGCAAAAAAAAACAAAAGTTGCATTAAGGTGCAGAAGAAAAGTGTGGACAAAATACAGATGCCGCTGTGAAACATTAGTTGGTGAATAAACTCTGAAAAACCCCTGCTTGTTGGCAGACACAAACCTGAGTGCCAGATGTCTGTGTAGTTGTGGACTCCATCTGTAGCACATGCTTTCATGCCATATGCTAGTTTATATCAAATGGTGGGGTGATTACATAATAAATTTATGGAAAAACATCTCTGTTCCAATCTCTCACCACTCTTCTTTGTTCCTCCATCTCTCTTTCTCACTACTGAAAAATAAATTCTAGAGGCAACTATCTTTCTACAGACCGTATTTCCCCTTTCCCCTCCAAAAAGAGGGTCACTGAACTGTTGGCCTCTGAGGGATTAATGTCTGGATGTTAGACACTAATTAGTCTGATAATTCTACCAATCACTGTTCTGCAAGTGCATTGAGTTTGCTTTTAGGGGACCAGCATTAATGTTATAATTACACTTTCACACATTTTAATTTTGCAGGACTACATAATTTTGCGAAACTATATTTAACCTTACGACATAAATATGCTAAATAGAGAAGTTTTGAGCCCACACTCTTTTTAGGGAGATAAAGTAGTGACAAAAAATCAGCAGGATCAATTGCTCTGTGGGTTTTTTTTGTTTGTTTAATTGTTTTGTTTTTGTTTTTATTTGCAAGACTGTGGAAACACTGACAGTGCAAAACTTCATCATTTGTACTACTTAAATAGTATACTTCTTATTTTCTTATGACGGTCCCCACAACCTGGCCATCTTCATTATAGAGACAAATTACCTATTAAAAAAGAGTTGATAAATTGTAGTTAGTTTGAATGCAGCCTGTGGCTCCTCTCATCATCAAGTTTCACCCAGCTTTATACCTTGTTTGTGATCGCTTAATTATGAGTGGGACTCTTGGATCATAACATAACTGGATAAACCATCACTGGTTTGGCTTTGTCCCTAGGATAGCATTCTGATATGCTTTATATTTTAAAATGACCATTTAGGCCTGAGATTTAACTCTTCTTCCTTCAGCATGGTTTTGCAGGTGTCCCCATATTCATGGCTGAGGTGAGCGTGCATTGACATTCATGCATGAGGTCCTCTGTTCCTCATTCTATATCTTACTGTCCCATGTTAATGGCAATCTGGTGCTGGTTTTGACTGGGATATAGTTAATTTTTTCTGTATTAGCTTGTATGTGACTGTGTTTTGGATTTGTGCTCAAAATAGTGTTGATAATGCAGAGCTGGTTTTGTTATTGCTGCGCAGCTTTTGCAGAGATTGAAGGCCTTTTCTACTTCTCACCTTATCACACCAGCAAGCAGGTTTGGTGGTACATATGGAGTTGGGAGGGGATACAGCTGGGACAGCTGACCCCAACTGGCCAAAGGGATGTTCCAAGCCTTATGACATCATGCTCAGCAATGAAAGAAAAAAAAAAAAAAGACAAAAAGAAGGAAGGGGAGACATTCAAAGTGATACTCTTTTGTCTTTCCAAGTAATCATAACACATAATCGAGCCCTACTTTCCTGGAGAAGGCTGAACACCTGCCTGCTGATGGAAAGTAGTGAATAAATCCCTTGTTTTGCTTTGCTTGCATATGTGGCTTTTACTTTAGCTATTAAACTGTCTTTATCTCAACCCACAAGTTTTCTTACTTTTACCCTTCTGATTCTCCCCCTTGTCCTGCTGGAGGTGAGTGAGGGAGCAGCTGTGGGGTGCTTAACTGCTGGCCAGGGTGAAACAGTGACAATCTGTCATCTTAATATCTGTTGACTGAAAAAGTGGAGACTTAATAGGAAAAAAATAACAATATCCATAAGCTAGTATTTCAAATTTTATCTATTTTGTAGCACAAGATCCTCCAGAACTTTCATGTCACTATAGAGTGATAAGTGAACTGATGTGCCAACACCACTTCCAGATGTCAGTATATAATAAACCAGATAATACAATGGAGGAGATTTCAAGTTTTCTTTTCTGAACTTAGAATCAAGACAATAGAGATAATTACTCTTCAGAGACAAGGAGAATACTATTAAAATGCTCCCCCAATGCAAATGTTCTCAGAAAACAGATATAAAAAAACATGAAAAGGTAGTAGAGTTATAGCTTTTTGGCTTCAGGTACCTTCCTTGTTCACTATGGTCCTCATCCAGCATAGGTAATGCTTTGGGCAAATGTTTTAAGATATGTGTCTTGACTCTGCTGGGCAGTATCTACAGTGTTAGGTTTTGTATGGAAATTATGTTGCCATTTCACAGAGTTTTCACTTAGTTTAAATCAACTGTTTTTCTCTCTTTATTGCGAAATATCCAGCTTGATTTTTGTCTCTCATATGGCTTTTGGAAATATTTTCCCTCAGCCATGATAAACTGGTACAGCTGATGTAGAAAATGCCAATTTATCTTTGATATTAGTAGTTCTATGTCTTCAACAGACTGAAAGACACAAATATAGACATAGCTGAAAAATATATTTTTATACACCTGTGTGGAACTTTAATTTCCTCAACATAGCTCTTAAAAGTTTTAGAAGAATCTTGTCTCCTTCATTAACTTGAACTTTCTCCTTTTCCACATAACTATATCACTTTTACTGCAAATACTTAAGTGTCTGTATTTCAATTTCTATTTATGTGGGACTGGCAGCTGAAAGACTATCACTGACTTTAATGTGAATTGATTAGATCCTGCTGGCACTTATGCAAGTGAAATTCAATTGCTTGAAGGTGTGCAGAAAATTATCATAAACATGATGCAAGTATAGCAGAAAGGAGTTAATTTTTTGATCTGAATCAATGTTTGTGGAAATAAACATGCCACACTTGCTGCAGCTTGGAGACGATGAGGGAGGTAGAGGTTACTTAGTAAACGAGTTAGAAGAAAATTTTGAAGACAGTTTACTAAGAGAGAACACCACTTGAATATTTGAGTAAACTGGTTATAATTTGATAGCTATTGTAATTTGCTAGGTATTACGGACTGTGTTGAAGGGTGGTGCGTTGTCCACTTTCTTAATTTACTCTTATTTGGCTTATTGGATCAGACTCAAAACTTGTATCTATACTGGCATGGAATTGTATTGGAGTTTGTTGCCTGGCCACAGGAGAACGATAGCTTTTGGACTGCATGGGTACTTTGAGCTCAGTTATCCTAATTTGCTCTGCTGCCAAGGGAACTAATAAGAGCAGTTAATTCCTTATTTGATATATACCATGTTACATGGTGTGCTTTTCTGACTAAGATTGTCCCTTTGCAGCAGTTTCAGACAATTCTAGAATGAATGAAAGAGAATTCAACTTGTCATATTTTTAAACAAAATATATGTTCTTTTCAACAATTTAGCACTTCAGTGTAAATAACAGGGTAGCATGGCATGACTCACAATCCTCAGGATTCATTACTTAAATCCATTTGTGTATTTTTACAATGCAGTGTAATTTCTGAAATTCTTATAGCTTTTTTAGCTTTATGCTTACCAAACAAAAAGATGTTTATGTAATTCCAATTAAAGTGAGAGACCACATAAAAAGAAAGAAAGGTTAAAACTTAGCAGTCTCCAAAGACCAGATCTTGCAGTCCTTCCGATAATCCTTAGGGTCATTTTCTCCAAGTAAGATTTAAGAAAAGAGCTTCTTAACTTTCATCTGAGCCATTATCAGTATAAATAGTTAAACTCAATGGCTTGGTTTTGCATCTCTCTTTTTTCCATCCAAATATCTTGACTATATATATATTTTTTTTTTCCTATTTTTTTTTTTTATTGCAGGAAACACTGCTAGTCTACAACTGTGTTCCTTACACATACCAAGCACTTGCCAGTTGCAACAGGAATGAGAGCCACCCTTTGTTAGCAGTACTGGAAGGCCACAGTGGTGCCTGATCAGTGATTTTTCCATAGTTTTGAAGTCTGATATGCAGCACAGTAGTAGCAGAGTTTTTATACCTGGGGAAGTATGAAAAGCAAGTGGAACATGTGAGGGATACATCCCAGGAGCTAACATTTATTCCTCATTTACTGACTTTATGACCTTGGCCCTAGAAAAATCAAAGGAGCTCTGCCTCTGACTTTAATGAGGCCAAGAGTTTCTCTTCTATGGTGTGAATATTTACAACACCATGTTACCTTTCTCTTACATTTGCCAAGAGTGGGAA
Organism: Columba livia; assembly: GCF_036013475.1. NCBI lineage: Eukaryota > Metazoa > Chordata > Aves > Columbiformes > Columbidae > Columba > Columba livia. The sequence goes on from NC_088604.1 coordinate 44,230,223, forward strand.
TTATGTTATGTATTGCTGCAATGGGGGATCAAACTTGATGTTCCTTCCCATAGGTATTACTCATGTTCTTTCTTGCTGATATTTTTATTATCCAAAAATGTGCTATTTTAGGTGGAAATTATGAAATAAAAAGAACATGGAAAAAAATGAAATACTGCATGTTTAGGTTTACTATGTCTGGCATTCCTTTGACAGAAAGTGTGTGGTTCTCTATCACTAGTCCAAGAACTATATTAGTGTGATGTCTTTAAGAATACAAAAATGAATTTATTTTCTGACCTGGTGAGTGAGTCATGGCTTGAACACATGAATCCTTGACTTTTTAACACAGCCAGCTCTACAAGTAAACTCTCAGTCTACTGTTTAAACCATTATACATGACTATTTTGAATTAGTTATATAATTTGCTACAAACAATAACATGAAGTCAGTGTGCATACAAATTTCTATTGAAGGCTAGTGAATAAGCTGTTAACTAATTTAGTCTAATTGTAGCTTTGTTGTGCTAAAATATAAAACTAACAATTCAGCTTTTGCCCTGAGTCTTTTGAATTATATTTTCACCCCTACTAACTAAGAGTTTAATTAAAAGCTTTTAGCTTCTCATTGTGCATGCTGCTAAGTGATGTTGTTCAGTTTATCAAGACTCAGTTATCACTTGATTTAAAGAGAAAAAAAGGAAAACAACAGAACAATATATTGTCACTTCCTTTTTTTTGCCACTTGCCTTGAAAATGGTTCTGTTAATTTGATCGTTAAGCAAATCCCATGAAAACTAGAAATACAGAAATATTTTCTTATAACATCAATGGTGTTTTTAATTATTTAAAGAGAAATAAAAATATAAAAAATAGATTTTTAAACAATGTGACTTGTAAAATAGCACATAGGAGTTCTGTGTCTCCTATGTATCCATTGTCTGGAGAGATGAGAATGGGTAGAGTTGATTTTGGATTTTTTTTTTGTTTTGTTTTACTTTTGTGTGGTTTTGCTTGTTTGTTTTATTGAGGTTTGGTTTTTGGTTTTGTTTTTTGTTTTGGGTTTTGTTTTTTTGGGGGGGGGCAGGGTGGGGTTGTTTATAGTTGTGCCAGTTTTTTGCTTGTTCACTTGCTTCGTATATGGCTTGTGACAAAATAAAACCATATATTCACAAGACCTTGCTAAATGCTTCTAGTGTCCTTCCAGTCTGTTCTGTAGTCTTCAGTGTCGCTCTTAGGAGTGTTAACAGATGCTTCATTAGGTTTAGGAGGTCTGTGGAGGCGAACTAGGGAACCTATTAGAGAGCCTTTCTTGCTGGTCCGAAAAGTGTTTTTCCTTGTCTTTTGCCTAGCTACCAATAGGCTTTTTTTTTTTTTTACGGTTAATTTCAAGCTACCTGGTAACTTAGGAACTTATATTAAAAATCTGAAGAGACTTTAGGTTTTAGTGCTTAAGTAGTTATTAGACAACTCCTGAAGTGGCAGGTGAGTACTGGCAAAACTGAAGAGTGGGTGCTGTCCAAGGCTAAATGCACTTAGCAGGGAAAGCAAGCAAATTTGCAACTAAAACAGCTGGTCATGACGTGCTGTACTTGCATAGATAAGCCTTAGGGTGGCCCATTCTAATAGTATGAGGTGCCAAGTACAAGCCTGCTCCAAGTGTACTGCCAAGCTTTTGTCCTGGGGGCACCAGGGGAAAATGGGAAGGAGAGCAGGGCTGAGAGGAGAGAGGGACACAAGATCTCAGAAGCCGGGATTTTGAAATAACTATGGCCTGATGTTACCATTTAGCCCTGAGCAGTGCCTAAAACAGTAGGCAGACACTTTCTCTAGTCTTTCCTTCCCCAGGGGGAAGGGAAAAGAAGGAAAGATTCATGGGCTGAAATGCAAAGAGATTCAATAGAACAATAATAAAAGAAGAGTGATACAAAGCAGTACTTAGAAGCTGGAGTGCAGGCTCCTAGCAAAGAATGCCAGAGGCAGACACTGTGAGCACAGCAAGTCCAGTGAAATGCAGAAATCACAGTAGGCACAGGGAAGACATTGGGCCAGGACCCTCATCACAGCAGCCATTGAAGAAGTGCCCTCTCCAGCAACTTTCCACTTATATATAGAGAGCATGATGTTCATGATATGGAATATGTCATTGATCAACCCAGATGCCAGTCTAAGGTGCTGTCTTGTCATGTTCCCTCCCAGAGGCTATCTTGCACCTGCAGCTGGACAGCTGACAAGTCCTTTGTCCATGTGGCAACAGCCAGGATATCAGCGAGTTCTTACATTCTTCTCCTACCACATCCCAAACACTGGGAAACTACTGGAAGAAAACATTCACATCCCAGAGTACTATCTTATTGTTCTCAAACTGTATCTAAAACAAAAGTCCATGCTAGCTACTAAGAGGAAAATTGACTAACTGCATGGAAAATTACTTTGATTCAGCTAACCCAGAGCACCTGAGTTTCAGACTGTAAGAGTGCTCCTATACTAATAAGGAAAACAGTGACAGTGAACAGGAATGAACACTGGAATGTTATTGTCCATAGTGTTGTGTTTTTAGCATGGTCCTTGACTTGAATTTGGCCTGGGCCAATTAGTGTTCTTCCAAACAATTCCGAAGCCTAATCTGGAAGTCAGCGTGTGCCAAAAACTACTTGGATGGACAATTCTGTTTTGAAGCTGAGAGGGTTTAATCATATGGATATGGGCTGTCCCGTGCCAGTTGTCCTCAGGTCAGCTAGTGGGCCTAGACACTGTGCATATTATTAATGTAGGAATAGCCCAAGAGTCTAAATGGAAGCTGACTCAAGGCTTTGAACTAGAATTTTCAACCTTGGCATAACACGCAGTAAGTGAGATGTTACGTGTGCTGCTACTGTATAGATATACACATCTGGTATAATCATGCTAAACTTGTTTTTAGTCAAATGGAGACATGTTTAAATGGAGCAGATGACCTATCCCATTTTAGATAACTTAAATTATTAACTAACAATCTCTAGTTAGTCCCAAACTGTCTCTAGGATACTCCTGGAATTGGCCGTGAGATCGATTGATTTTCTTTTATTTTACGTCCATTGTAGTCCTATAGACCGTGTCATGGTCAGGGTAAGTGAAACATGCTATGACGATATCTGAAGAACTGATTATAATCTATCAGTACTCTAGTTATTTGGGATCACACAAACGCCTGTTTTACATTGTGGATTAGCATCCACATTTTTCACCCTCTCTTCTGATATCTCCTCCTTATGTGCCTGGCTCCAAGAGGCAAGAAATGTCGTATCTAATTCAGCTCTTGACAGCAGTCCTTTACCAGTTGCCAAGGTATTAATGCCTCTCATGTTCTGTTTTTTCCTTTGTAAATTTGCTGTGTCTTCTTCAGCATGTCTTTCCCCATCCAGCAACAGTCTTGTGTCTGCAGCTTCAGCCTGACATTACACTCAGATGTGGGCCTGCCTCATCCCTGGTGTCTCTAAATCCCCTCCCCACTTTGGCATCTTTCACTGAGCACTTCCCATGACTTTTCTTTGTGCTGACTGGTGATGACAGCCTCTTCTCTGTGACTTCCCTTCTTTTATCTATGCTCCAGATTGATTTTGGACAAAGACCAGTGACAAGAGTTAAAAACAAAAGATGCTTCATAAATTTCTGTGCCTATTTACACTTGCATATCATTCAGCTTTCCCACTGTGTCAGTGGAACTGGCACAGATATGTTAGCAGGAAGAAACACAGGTTGACTTACTGTCAAGGCAGTCATAAGGGAGAGTTTACGGGGCTTAAAACTGTGAGGAAAACATCTTTTTTAGTTGACGCTTAAGCAAAGCTAAGTTCAAGTGGCTGGGTTAGCGAACAGAGAACCTCCACAAGATGCCATTTTTAGAGCTACTTTCCAAAATGAAAGTATGACTCTGTTATTGTCTGCATTTAGAGTCTGCTCTCTCAAAGGTAATTTTACAAGCCACAACAAAGCATTTCCCAGCATGTAACATTATGGTTCAAGTATAGCTGTTACTTTTTATTTTTCAAGTGGAGTTGAATGATTAGCAAAGGACCAGGAATTTAAATTGCCTCATCTCTAGTAAATGTTAACACATGCCTCATACGGCTCTCTCTGAAAGTCTGCATTATCTGGCAAGTGAACTGTATGTATACATAGAATTATGTAAACACATTCTCCACGGTGTGATTCATGGAGATATAGTACAGTCTGTGGAAGTTTTTTTTGATCACTGTCTTCACTGTGAATTGCTTAAACATATACCTGTCTAGTTGTGAGTCAAATTCAGTTGTTATACAGGGATGTGCAATCCTGTGTGTGGTAAAAATGTTTGTTGCGCCACTCGCAGTATGAGCTGGTAACCTCTTGCATCAATCCTATCTTGCACATTTTTCCCGACTGTAGCAACGACATCTTAAGAAAGATTTATTCCTTCGTTTCTATCTTTTTGTGGCTAAAAGTTCAGAAGAGCTGGCTGCTGAATTGTGCTCAGGTGTGGTTTAAACCACATGCTTGGCTCAATGCAGCTGACCTTTCATTATTAACACTTCAGTAGATAGGCAGTATGCTGCAAGTCATGGTCATTGCCATGCATGTCTTTCTGGAATTGCTCCTGTGGACAGTACCTGTATCTTGCACCTACAGACTTGATTCTGCACTGAGTCCATCCATTAAAAAAAAAAAAAATCTAGCAACATAAGCCTGTCAAAAAACATGTTAGCTTTGCAGATTTAAGACTCCTTCTCTGGCAATATTGGTGGAGCTATCCAGAATATCTCTACATTGAGTGAATCATTGAATGATTCTAAGTTTAGTTCTCCAAGACGTATGGAACAGGAAATCTAGTGTCTTCCAAAAACTATGTATGAAAAGCTGAACTAAGCTTAGATTTGTAGCATATTCAGGACTCTATGTGGCTCCTGACATAGGCCTCCTGAGGAGCCTGTGGCTTCTCACGCACTTGCTGCAGCTATTCTCCCACGTGCAAGTGTGCATTCATTTGTGAGAGACCCTCCATGGCAGCCAGTGGGGTCAACAGAGCAGTGGGCACCACTTTTAGCAAGTCTTTTATTCCATCTGTCCCCTTAGTTATTTACTTATTCACCCATGTGTGCATCAATCCAGGCAAAAGTTTTGCTTTACCTATACTAACGGTGGATAAAGTAGCACAAACCTCTAACTACATTTCATCTTATTCCTCAATGAAATGGAACACATATGTTAACTTGGTAATAGTGCTATAATTATTTCACAGAGAAGATTGCAGAGCTAAAATCTTTCAGGCAAAGTTATGAAGGCCAGGATTTTTCATACTGCATGTTGATAACATGTTGATACATATACCTCAGAATCTCAGGACCTCACAATCTCTTTATCACAAAGTGGTAAATAAATGAGGAAGCTACACATAGTTTTAACATGGATTATTTGGAGTTATAATATCTAATATGTCCAAAGAGCATATATATTATCTCTGAAACTCCAGCAAATGCTGTAAAATTCCTGTACTCTCTTATGCACAACAAATCTTTCACAAGACATTGAGCTAATGATAATTCTCACAGGAATGAAGCTGCAATGATCACAAACAGAAAACTGGCATAATAATGAATAATGCTGAGGAATGAGTAAACGCCAAACAATAGTTTAAAAAGTTGAATACAGCTGACATACTGAGACAGAGTATGATAAACCATGCCAACAACCACACTTTTGCATCTAGAAATAATTAATTTAGTTTTTACCAGTGGAACTGGAAAATAGTGACTCCGAGAACACTTAGGATTTGTAGAGAACAAAAGAATTTCAACATAAACTGCTTGTGAAAATGTGGTTATGTTTATATACACATTTGCAGCCTAATAAAAGGAAACAGTGAGCTCTCTAATCTGGCAGATCAGGCAGGCCAAGAATGAAAGCTGAAATATGAAGGAAAACTATTAAAATAGAAAATTGGTTATACATTTTCTTTTACAGAGGGGTGATAGTCACTGGAATCAACTACAAAGGGAAATAGTAATGTCGTTTGTCCATCACAACCATGACATAGCAAATTCTCTGTATTTTGTTGAATTCAGCTGAAGATATACTGCTTTTTAAAAAGATAGTCCTTAGCTATAACACAAGCATGCTTTACTCAAACACAGATTGCCAAACTGAGGAGTCACCTGCACCTGTTTTACTGAAGGGGGATTGAGCTAGTTTGTTCCCAAATTATAAATCCCAATGTGTTTGGGGAAGGTGGACAGAGCAGCCCTTAAAGGTGTTCAGAAACTTCATTTCTTGAATGAGGGAAAGGACAACACCAATAAACTGATGCTTGCTTATTCTGAAGTGAAATCCTTGCCCAAAATGTGGCATTAGTTATAAATTGGAGTTTACCACTCCTTGTGATAGGGTTTCTCTCTCTCAGGAAAGTATAGATATTGCAAAATGTAGGTACATAAACTAAAAATACTTCTCATAGATTGTCTGGGTGTTAGAGATCTGAAGTATGCAATAAGCTTCTCTCTCCATTTCTGCAACAGGTTTTGATGTATCTTTGTGACTAACTTACATTGTAAGGCAACATCTTCTGAAATACAACTGGTAGAACAGGTGCTCCAAAGGCAGGAAAACTGTGGTCCTGGACAAAACAATAGAAAGTTAATTTGCATAATATGAAGAACCCAAAGTGGCCCATATGGTCCAGCAGTATTGCAAAGTCTGCAGTGGTTTATGAATGACTAAGCACTGGCAGAGGTATGTACTGATTAAATGCATCATCGGGGGTAGCATCTGGGGTCTGTATGAAACCCTAGAAGCTATTTCCTTATCCTTTACTTGTCAGTGGTTTATTATCCGAAATCAGGTTTGATTGCAGTTGAAAATTGTTCTTTGCTAATTGAACTGGCAGAGAGGAAAGCGAGACAGGCTGGCTATGACTCACCTGAGGGCACAGTAGTTGTCAGTGCTCTTGGTAGAAACAACATATATGTTGTTCTGTGCTAATACCAGGGAAACGAGCCTGGAAGCCCTCTGTTAGCATGTATTGTGATTTCTGCATTTGGTTCCATGTGTGTTTCTTCTGTAAGAACAGCAATATGAAGGCCCTGTTCCTTATTATTCATATCTCAATTAAATTCAAACAATTTCTATTCATTTATCAAGGCACAAGAAATACAAGCATATGGCATGCCACTGGCTTATTTTTAATGGGATGCATAACAGATATGCAAATTAGTCTTTTTTTTTTGGTTGTAAAATGTGGACATCCCAAAAGCAAAATTTGGCCTTCACAGGTAACGTTTGTGAAGATAATGCCAGATATTCCCTGCCACCTGTTTGTGAAATTGTTTGGAGACTATTAATTACATCCCTCTAATACTTTGCATTTTTGTTCACCTGAAAGATCAAAGTTCTCTTCATCTCTTTAGATAGTGGATAATTAGAAAGATAAATAGAATACCTCTGCTCATCACCCTGCCACCTCTGTTAAATATTCTGTCATTTTTTAGCCTTCTACCTCTGAATCAGAATTTCTTAGCATTAAACATGAATGCCAAATGCCTTCATGCATATCTATGTATAGAAGATGCAAAATGATTGTTGCTAAAAGATTAACGTGAAGGTGAAACCATCATATCAAACTAATTCCACTAATGTCACCTGATAATAGCATCTAGTGGCCAAAGACAGCCATTCCAAATACTAAATGAAAATAATTGTTCACCCTTTATTGAAATATTAATCTTGATATTCTTCTTATTATAACACTTTTGAAAGCAATACCCAAGAGTATAATATCCATATACATTTAATCTTTGTTTTATAAGTTGATAAAATATGAAACTAAAGTATAAAGACATAAAAAATTAGCATATTTATTGCAGTTTTTATGAGACATGCTGCTGCAAAACACATAAAATCCACTAGGATAAATCTACATCTGGTACTGTCTTGATAACTGTTGAATTTACAATGGTGTAATATTTATACAGGCTCTTCTTTTAAAGAAAGAGCTGAAATGTAGAGTTCTTTTGTATGAGATGTACTCTGTCATTTGCTGCTGGAAGCTATTGATGCAGTGCATCAGTGTGAAAGTGAAATATGTGTATGCCTGGAAGAGAGTTAATTTTTAGAAGTGAAATACCTAGTTCCTATCATTCATTTTCTACTTCAGTGTAATTTTTACTGGTTGAGTAGGCTTAACTTGAATATTTTTAATTGGCCCCAAGCACCAAACATTTTGCTGCACATGTACTGTGTCAACCATACCTTAAAACATTCTCTTTGTAATTTTTTTTTTCTCCATAAGTCTCTTTTACTGTTTTAAACAAAGGGATATTTTTTGACTATGGCTAGCAAAGCAAAGTTGACAAACTCTGAGATCTTGTTGTGAAGTTTTAGATTCAAATCACTTACTATTGTTTAGATTCTCACTAAAACCTAAAGATTTGTTAGAAATTGGCACACAATGCTACATCTTAATAGCTCTTTACCCACCACAGTCAGTCCAGGGATGGTTAGTTTGTGGCTACAGGGACACACTTGCCCTAAAACGTCATAACTGTGTTCTGTGTCCTCATCTGGAGATGTTCTGATGTCAGTGAGCTGAATAAATGTCATGTGACTTCTTGAAAGGATGAAGTCCTGCTGAGTATGGAATTACAAGGTAATCCAGACATCTTGCTTTGTTATCCTCTGCTGTCTTCTAGGACGGTGGTCAGAGTGTCTATGAACCGCTCCTGGAGAGTTCCCTGTCCTCAGGCCTCTGGAAAGTATCTTGCAGCTCTTGGTCATAAAAAGTTGATATTGCCCTTACGAGCCAGAAATTCTGGCCATTCTGTTCTCACCAATAATTATGGTAATAGACTGAAAATAGTAATTAATTGTGGATCCAATAGTCACACACTAGAATATGGGTTGGTGTTAAATTGTGGAACCTAAGTTGTAGTTTCACTAATGTCAGTGGATCAATATTCATTTAGCTTGGAACATGCTCAGTATATGTTTTTTGTTTTTTTTTTTTTTTTTTAGAACAAAAACCTCAATATAAATGTGATTTCACTGTTTTTCTGGTTAGTTGCGAAAGACTCTTTCTTCTGGAAAAGGAAAAAACTTATTTTCTTGGCTAATAAAATATTCTATGGATTCTATGTCTCAGGCTTAAGTTTTTGTTCAAGATCATCATGTAAATAAATATTCTTCTTAACCTTCTGAAAGACAGGAAGTTGGACTAAATTAATAGAATGGATGTTTTTTGTTGATGGGAACAATGGCCAGAGGAAGTTGGGTGAGATCCATGTGAAGATTAAGTAAAGAGGAGAACAGGCTTTAAAGAGTGACCACTTGGCATGTGATAGATGTAAAATATTATTGTAAATTTGGCTCTTCTCTTGTGTGAGACCACCAAATGAAGGGCAATCACTTACTCAAATAATCTTATTTTTGCTTTAAACTAAGATTCAAGTAAGCCTCTAAAATTTAGAATGCATGTCACTGCTGAACTTTTAAACCTTTGAATTTTGCCAATAACTAATCTTGACAGAGCTATTATAAAGAGGGGAACAGTACCAGATTTGTTTACACAGTTCCTCTTTGATCTACTGACTTTGAATGTAATTATCATTTCAGAATTAATATCTTGTCACTGTGTATGTGACTCTCACACTGTTGCTTTCTTTGGTCTAATGAACCCAGTGTAGTTCTCAGAAGCTTTTCTTTTACATGGAAAGTCTAAAGGGACCTACTACTTGTTCTTTTCTATTAATTGTAATTCTCTATCAATTGAACTTACATAATTACTATGCCTATCCATTCACATATAATTTCTTGAATCCTGTCCAGTTAGTCAGGTTTTCCATTGTGGCTTCTATGTGCATATTAGCATTGAACACTGAATAACAAACCCATACTGACCTATGCATAGAGTGCTCTTAAACTAGCTGCCTATCTTCCTAGTTTATATAGAATCACAGTTGGAGCCCATTATGAAAAGAGAATAGTTCATAATTGCACTAAATGTACATACTCCTTTTGTTTCAGACTCACTCAGGAAGTTTAATCAGATGTTTTACCCTAACCATACTAAAGACTCTATGCATTTTATTTTTACAAAAACTCATTCTTGCCTACAGGTGGACTTTGCCTGAAGAAGTTAAAAAGTTGAATAGTATTAGAATTTTGATAAATATTTCCAGGATGAATTCAAGAGCTATCAGATTTATCAAGAATGTAGGCCATGTGCTAATTTGTTCTCAGAGGCAAAAAACACATCTTAGGCCAATCACCCACATGCAGAATGGTAGTAGACATTCATTGTACTTAATTAGCGTTTGCTTCAAAGTTGTTCACAGTCAAAGGTTTTTATCTTGCTTTTAGTGTATGCTGTCTTGTCCACTCAATTCTGTTTTCCCAGAGGCAATGGAAGAGTAGAAAAATAACTCTGCATAGCTTAATCTTTTATTGTAGCCCTTTATACATGCTCCTACATCAAGGAGCAACAAAAGTTTGCTGTCTTCTCTTTGATGAGCTATTTGTACCCTGCTGTCCTTCTTCCCACAGATCATGATATATTCCTCTTGAGAACATCCTGCATTCCATATTTCCTTTGGATTTATTTTACTAATTTTTGTTCTATATTTCTAGATACAGAGTGGACTATAAGTATTGAGTCAATGTCCATTATCTATTTTCTGTCGTTTTATTTCAGTTCTGTTTCAAAAAGTCCAAATAAGAAGTAGAATACATAGGAAGAATCAGAAGATACTTTGAACATCTTTAGTGCCATTTCACTTGAAATACTACAGAGGTTTTCTTAATTTGACTTTTTCTCTATTGTTTCGTATAGTAAGGCAAATGATACATCTCCAGCCTTAAAGGTACGAAAATTTTCTTGAGAAATCTTCTTACAGTCACATTTTTCCCACACTAAAAATTCATGTGTGGCTAATCTTAGATGCCTGCTTTTCTTACCTGTACCAGCATTGCATCTTTCCTGGGAGGTTTACAAATAAAAGAATCGAAGTCTCAAATTTTCTTAGTTAATTTTAAATTTGTCTTTGTGTGTCAAGCTTAGTATCTGATATTCAGGGTCCTGAGTGACATTTAGAAGCTCTGCAACCCCTGTGCTCCCTCTTTCTAGGGGCTAAGCTGCCTGTATTTAAGGTCAGCTCTGATGTGACAGAGCTGTGTGGTCTCAGACCTGACTTCCATGAGAAGAGCTGTGAGGATGTACTTTTGGGGCCTCCTGTCCTTGGCTTAGGAGCTACATTAAACCTGAGAGCTTTACTCGAGGCTTTGGCATTAACTTCTGGGCTGTTATCAAGAGGATTTGTGATTGTTCCTAGGTAAGAACATTTTTAAGTGAAACTCAATTTGTATTGCTACATCTGGTTTGTTCATCATGATTTTCCTTCTTTGTTTTCCTCTGTCTTCCTCTTTTTAAAAAAAAAAAAAATAAATAAAAAACACCTTTATTTCAGCTATATTGTAACTTGGTAAACTGAATTCGCATATTTCTACTGAACAGGAATTTCAGCTTACTGTTTTTTTTTTTTTTGTCCTGGCTTTGTTTCACTTGTTTATTTCTTGTCTCATATTCATATAGTATTTAGATTTTTTTCATGCCTCCTTGGCATTACTGAAGATTTTGTTGATCTTTTCTGTTTTCTCACATCAACTATCTTCATTGAAATTATTCAAGGATAGAATATGAATGTAAATCAGCACCTGTTTTTATACTGATGTCTCTTGTGGTTTGACGTCATATTCCAATCTGTAAATTACTTTATGGCAAAGTTTAGAAGTACAGTTCCTGAGATTTTAATTCACTAATCATTTGGCTTCCAGTTTTAGTCTTCAAGTCCACCTGAAGCTCGCTCAAAAAGTCTTTTATGTGGATGTTTATTAGGAATTCCCAAACTTTTCCAAGTTTTATTTAGTTATTATAGAGAAATTGCAGCAATTCTTACATATCACAGCAATGAAACATTGCTACACATGAGTAAAGACTGATTCATAATGTTTGCAGATGTTATTCAAGCACTTGATTTTAGTTTAAAAAAAAAAAAAAAGAAAAAATAAACAGAGTAGTTGTGGGCACAGCCATTCTGAGGTTCAGCTGTTTATATCATCCATTAAAATTTTCTTAGAACAGAATCCATCAATATTCTGTCCAATTTTCTTCCAAGTCCTTACAGTTTCATAGATCATTTACCTGATTATTCAGTATAGATTCTGGATCCCTGGGAAATCCCCACAATAAAATATTTTTGAATTAAAAAAAAAAAAAAAAAAAAATCATCCACTGCTGAGATACTACAACAGGATGGAGACTGTAGCAATTCAACCCAGTGATGATTCTGGATTATGAGTGGCATTGCCACAGAGCAATTACCCTGGTATCTCCAAAGTTCAAAGGCTCATTTAAAATAAATAAATAAATATATGTGTATATATATATATATATATATGTATATATATATATATATATATTACTATATAAAAAATTTATATATATATATAGTACTATAAAATGAAGAAGCTATTGTTTTACCCTGAGCATGATCTTGTCACGTATTCTTTGAACATGAGAATTCATCTTCAAAAAGTCTTTGTCAGTTCAAAAACCACCATCAAAGCAAGCCTGAGTGACAGTGCAAACACAACTGATGAGACCCTTCACTGTTACGGCTTTAAAACTTTTAAAGAGAAAGAGCTCCATCAAGACAATTACTTCAGCCAGGCAGATTCCCTTTGTATCACGTACAGACAGCTTCTATAGATACCATCAAACTTTGAGCTACATGTGACCATTTCTGTGCCAGGTTTACTGAATATAGTAAAACAAGGAGATCAGATTCCCTGACAGTTTCTCCTCTGATAGAAAATAGACCTGAAAGATTCATCTTGCTTGTTGGAACAATAAGTTTGTAAAAAAAACCCCAAAAAGTAACTGGTTTCACCACAGTCCTTTGCACGATAGACCTTAGACATTACTGGTTTCAAGATTATTTATCTTGTGAAAGAAAGTTTGACAGAAATTTCAGCCAAAGTCTATATAGCTGTTATTTATAAAGCTATTGTAGCTGTGATTTCTGTAATCAATCAAATGTCATTAAAATACCCCAAGAACCCTTGCAAGTGGCAAAATAAATTCTAAAGAAATCAGAATCTGGAACTCACTGTAGAATTAAGGGTGATGCCCACACTCTTCCCACAGGGCTTGTTGGATAATTTCTCACTAAACACCTCCCTTAATGGACTAAAGATTCTGTCAATGAGCTGAGATGATGTGGTGCTCTTGTCTTGTAACTACGTGTTAGCAAACATAAAATAAGAAGTAATTCCGTATTGGTAGAAAGCTGGATGACAATAATTTTCTTCCATCCCTGTGACCTATGAATATACTTTGTGGTTAAATTGCCACTGTAATCTTAACAAAAAGCAGTTGCATTGCTAGAGATTCCTGAGGATAGTTTATGCTTTTTCTGTAGTATAATGTATTATGTAGCTATACTTCGAAGTGTTATGATATAATAGTATAATAGTATAATAGTTCTGAAAGCAGAATGACTCTTTGGTTTAAATCATACTTTTAACATATAAGTTGTGACTTGGGTTCGCTACCCAGTTTGCTCGTTACAGGTATTAATTGAATGGACTGTTTATCAATGTATACACTTAAAAAGGAAAGATCTTGGTTTGGAATTTTTGTATTGATAATTCTTGTTTCTTACAAAAATGATGCAGCAACATAAAAATTTGTTGTGATAGTAATAGAGAAACAGTAATTCCATTGTTCCTTTAAAAGGCTCAGGGTTAGTTATATAATAGAAGTTAGTTCACTGTTACTCTGTCAGCGAGATCTATGCAACTGCACGAGATAAATATTTGGTCCCAAGACTTTAATAAAAAAAAAAATGAAAGTTAAACAAAATGCCCTTATCTGAACAAATTAATGTATTTACATTGCAGGTATGAGAGTCTTTCAAGAGTCTTTAAACTGAGGGAAGAGCTATAAGTTCAAAACTCAAAGAAAAATAAAAGTCAACTATTTCAAGGAGTAAAGTTGCAATTTTCATTTAATATTCAATTGCTTTAGCTGAATGGAGTTTACCTCTTAAAGTCCTAGCCTCGGCAAAAAGAGAACCTTCTCTTCTCCTTCCTCCTGGAGCACTCTAAATTCAGCAAGAATTTATCATTTTCCAAGGTTTGTGGAAAAGTGTATAGTAGTTTACTGACTTCAAATCAGACCTAAACTTCTATAAATCTTTTCTATGTCTTCTTGACCATAACTTCAATTTGTGTAAAATTTTACTGAGAATAACTTCAGGCAATAAGAGTATTTTCTTCATATTGTAGTTATTTCCCAGTTTATTACGTTCCACAATTTCAATCTAGGTAACAGAGTGACATTTGCGGTGCAAAACCAAGATAAGGTATGCTTTATGTGAAGTCCAGTTTCTTTATTCTCTATACCAAACTGTCCTCTCTTTCATATCTGGATTATGTTCTAAGTCAATCAGAATGAGGAGGTTATATACTGAATTTAATGAAACACCATATTCAGACACCCAGAATGTTCATGTCATGTCATCAAATGAGGGCACTTGCCAGCAAATAGGCAATGAATTCAGCCTTGAGTTCCACCTTGGGCCTGCTACCCCTGTTTTGCAGTGTAAAGTCAACGTGAAAGTTTAAATAGTTTAGGATTTTCTCTTCCAGTAAATCCTGTTCACTGATATATGATATCCTGTTGTCACTGTTAAGAGCCCTGAAATTCACAGCCTGTGCATCTCTAAATATCTTAGCACTATGTATGCTCTGAACATCCCTGGCATGGGTGCTCACTCCTTTTCCTTGACCTAACACCATCAGTAATTTGGAGTTTTGGGACATTCTAGAAGGTTGGTGTGTATTTAACAGACATTTTGGAGTTGGATGCAATGCTAAGTTTGGAAAAACTCTTCCATGCTGATTAGATTTTTTTTGCATAGTTAACTAGTAGTTAGACAGAGAGATGGGGTAAATTTGGAGAATCGGGTAAATTTATATGCTGGATTAGTAATTTTCAGAGTTGTATATTTTGCTGACTTTTGTACAAGCACTTAGAATTGGAATAAGTGCTTATAAAAGACATCCAAATAACTTTGTATATATCTACAAGGAAAATAAGGAATAGAAAAGATGACCTATAATACAGAAAGGAATTATTCTGACAACACTCATATGAAAAATGATATTTTCTATGTCCTGTTCCTGGATACAATTTGGAATATAATTCCTATATTATACTGCCCTTTTAAAGATACGAAGCAAGCAACGAACTTTAATGTTACATACTTATACACACACATGCTGTATTCCATACACTTACTTAAATATAAAATGTAGAATCAGAAAACCAAAACAAACTGTCTCTCATTCCATTATTTAAATTTAATTTAAAATTAAAACTTACAGTTACTTAATAATTCAAAAAAGCAGAAATGTTTATTGGAGTCAGTCTTTAATTGAAGACCTATTTTCAGTTGCCTCATCCTGCAGTATTTAAGTAAACGGGTCAGATACATCTCACTGTAAGAAAGCCTACACTTTGTGACTGATTGTAAAAGAGTCTAGACAACTATTTTTCATGCTGATGTCCAAATTTGGACAGAGGAGTCCTATTCCAGAAGTTTAGCTCACAGTGACTTACAAAAGCCTACCCACTGTGAAAGAATGAGACTATTTTTCCTCTGCACTTTGAAACATGGCTATGATAGTCAATGTAGCAGTGATGTGCCTGTTATTGTCACTGTGAAAATCACTGAACTATGACAAAATTATAAATCTTTGCAATATAGTAATATGCTTACCTTTTAATAAGAGATTTAGACACTGACAGCTAAAATATCTGAAGACTGGTGGACTAACAAACCTTTTAGGAGAGACTAGACTTCATAAATGTGATTCAACTGGATATCTAAAAATATATATTAGTGTTCCACCAAATGAAAAAGAGATTGCTTGACCTGCTCAGGCTGTACGTGCTTTTTGGTTAGATCTTATTCCATTCACCAAATCAAAGCTCATTGAAAATGCCACTGTTTTACAAATTCTAAACATTTAAATCTCCACATAGTACTTAACTATTCTGAAAAGAAAGAGAAAAAGGAAAAGAAAAAGAAAGAGAAAAAGTAAAGGAAAGAGAAAAGGAAAAGGAAAAGGAAAAGACTTCTCCACAAGGCAGTATTCTTCTCTTAAGATTTTAATATCTTGAATCTCCTTAATTTACTTCAGTGGATTCTGACATCACCCTGTGTAACTAAAAGCAGACTCAAGGAAAGTTAATGATTAAAAAAATGTTATGTATTTAAACTCGTGGCTGAATCTGTGAAACATCTGCTATGTGCATACTGTTTTGCACACAAAGTAAGTAAACTATGTCAGAAACCAGCCTCCTTATTTCAGGGCAAATTCAGAGGCACCAATTACTAGAAAGAAGAACCTGACTACTAGTTGGAAGGTCCCTAGACTGACAATACATCTTTGTCCCTTCCTGTTCTTCCTTCCTCTCTTGTGAAATTTTTATTTTCACTCTTAAATCTTAAGCCTTCCTGTTACCTTATCAAACTTTGGATCAGGTCATCAAACCAGACATTCCTCCCTCTGAACTAAACCTAGCCTCATAAACATTTTAAAAACTCACTTCTAATGTAGGAACAGGGTGAATTAGCAGAAATCACCTGTAGTTTGTAGATGTATCAACATTCTGTGTTTCTATGGAACATAATAATGTACAACTGGAGTATTTCCTGATTTAACTCTACCAAAACATACTCACATTGTTCAGCTTAAGATCTTTTCTGAAAAAAGACTTCAGGAGGCTGAGAACCTATTATATATTCCACTTCACTGGTTATAAGAAGAAATACTTAATGCTTTAGGGGTTGTCTATTGCTGTTTGACTGTGTTTGTATGCCAGCAGGAAAAAATAAAACTAAGAACCGTGTAAAATCATTAGTACTAAGGAGCTACATTTCAAGCTTTTTGAATTAAACTGTACAATTATCATGAAATGTCCATGTAAAAGTCGTTGTTACAGAAAGTTACTGATCAAGCAGAGTGATGCAGTCAGCTCAGTAGACCAACAAGACTGTTTTCAGAAATGTTACAGGTGATAAAAGAAAGATTCCTTAAAGAGCAGGTGAAGTTTTCAGCTATTTAGTCATAGGCACCAGAAGAGATGGACTACTGGTACTTGTGCCAAAAGATGTGTTGACATAGTGCTTAGGGACATGGTTTAGTGGTGGACTTGGCAGTGTTGTGTTTATGGTTGGACTCAAAGATCTTAAAGGTCTTTTCCAACCTAAATGATTCTATGATTACTGGCGTAAGGAATTTTTCCTTGGTTCAAACTCCTGGCATTTATTCTCTCCTCCCAGTCTCAAAGTTGGTGAAAATTCATGGAGTATACTGAATATTAGAACCTCAACAGAAATGCAAATCAGAATAAAGGTGGATATGCAACTTTTTTAAACATTAGTAAATATAATAAAAAAATGGCTCCTTCAAACCTCTTACCTGTATTGGGGCTGTCAGTGTCAGTGAAATCTCTTCACTTCCAGGTGGCATTTATTTTCAAGCACATATATCAAACTTTCACAGCTCGCATTATGGAAAACATGTAACTTTTATTCAGCTCTCTTTGATGACCATCCAGTCCCAGGTACATTAGTAAAATTTATTGCTTATTTCTTATTACTTCCTTATTACTATCTCACAGAAGAAGAGGAAACCTTCATTTAATCAAACTATTTGTGGACTAATATATTAGCTATTTATCTCCTGAGATTTAGGGATCAATTTGGAAGGAGACACAGAATTAGTTTAGTGTGGATTTATCTCTGTTCCCTTAGGAATATTTATTCACAATCAGCATCTTTAGTGTTTAAAAGCCAAGGACTGAAATATCAAAGGCCAAATACACACTTACAGAAAGGGGGACACATCTGAGCTGTCACGTGTGTGACAGAAAAAGTAAGCCAAAAAGAATATGTAAATAAGCAAAAATTTTGGAAAAAAATAATTAGCTGATGCTACTGAAGTTAATGTTTTTGCCAATGAAGCAGACGTAATACCATGTCTCTATGTCAAAATGAAGACTGATAGCAGTTACACTACCTTGCTTAAAATCAACTCTTGGTAAATGCTGGGTCATAATCCTCTGACAGAAGTACAAAACAAGAACAATTTTTTCTAGGAGTTTAATGATTAATGCTTGATAAAAAGCTGTTTTCTTTAATAACTAAGATAAGTAGTTTGGGAGAGATTCAGAGCCCAGTGAGGGTTTATGAATAACATCAGTCAAGACCTCTTGTGCTGGTTTGACTGAAAATGGATTAATTTTCTTCATACAGTTAGAAATATTTATTTTCCATAGCTAGCACGCTCATTATTTGGACTTAGTTTAGGAACAAGAGATAACACAGAGCTAATGTTTTTAATTGCTCTGGTCTGAGAGCCAAGGACACTCTGAGCACTCTACCCAGAGGTGTGAGGCATCGAGGAAGTGGGGCATGGATGGGGCAGAGCTTGACTGACATCCAGACTAATCAGTGAGAGTATTCCATCCCGTTAGCATCATACTAATTATTTAAGAAGAGTCAGGACTTTCCTGGTTGCTCTTCTCTCTCTCGGGCGCTTTCTCTTGCACACATTTTTTCCTTAGTTCTTTTTGTCGGAGCCGGAGGAGTTTAGATTGGGACATTTAGTTCAGCCTTTTGCCATTTTGCAGAGGCCGCTGAGCCTTTCTGCCTTTTTCCTCTCTTTTTTTGCTGTTGAGGACCAGGTGCCATTTCCTGGGACTGGCTGATTAGCATGTTTGTGAGGAATTGCCTTATCTTTTGTTTCTATTTTATATTTATGTTTACTACTGGTGTATTACTATTTTGTTATTTTGTTAAACCATGTTTATTTCAATCCAAGTTTCTCCTTCCTTTTTGATTCTCTCCCCTATTGGGGGTGTCGGGGAGGGAGTGAGTAAGCAGCTATCGTGGTTGTTTTGCTAGCTTGGGTTAAACCACAACACCTCTGTCATAATTTTTTACTTTGGGAAGACTCTAGCTTCTACTGTATCATTGGTCTTGTTTTTCTCTTTGTTAAATTGTGTAGGACTTAGGCTTGCAAGAGCTGACAGTTTTCTGTTTAATTTATTAATATCTTATGTAATTTATAAATAGTTGCTTCTTCATTTTATGATAAACACAAAAGGACAGCATGAGACTGTATGGGAAATGGCTGACAAAAACCCTAGTTTTGAACTATACAGACGTGAATTATAGATGGACTATAACAAGAGATTTCCATTTTGCAGGCCTCTAGCTAAAGAATTGCAGCTCCAAGTGCAGGACTAGAAATTATTTGTTTTGGAAGAAAATACTGCACTGGTTTAGCCAGATTTGCAAATGTTGTAGAGACTGCAGTATTAGTAAGACTAAATTTTATCAAATAAGAGTCTGCACTGCTCTTTCACAATCTAATAGCAAAATATTTTCAGTGCTATGATACCAACAGAGGTGATTTAGAATGTGAAGAAATTATTCTTAAAAGTATTTCTGGGTTCTGAATGGCTGCAACTGTAAGTACTTCGAATTCTTGTTTCCTAGTAGAGGTTTATGGATGGTTTTCCTAAAATGAAATTGTAGGGAGAAAAGTAATAAAATTTTGAAATACATGTTTTCTAAATGTGCAGTCTGGTCTGTTTACAAACAAGGAAGTAAATAACACCAATCTCAACTGGTTCTTTAGATAATTGACTGGGCAGGTCCTCATATTGGTTACAGACATGTGGGTGCCTCAGATTTTAGATATCATCTGAGTGATTCAATCCAAGTTTATTTTGCTCCTCTGGATGTTACAGTCCAACTGGTTAGATTGTTTCAAGATACCTTTCAGCTGCCATAGAGAAGTCTATATGAAATTATTAGCTTCATTCTTTTGCCTTTGAGACCTGGGGAAAAACCTGCTGCTCAAAGTTCTGAATTGTATTTAATCATCTGACTCATAGTGCTATCTATTGTAAAATGTAGGGCGTTACATGAAAATGATCTTATCATTTGTGGAAACCTTCCCATCTCTGGTTAAAAGTGAAAGTTAATGTGTTTATTCATATGTATTCCAGCAATTAAAATTGCAGTTGTGTATAAGAAATTATTGTTACTAAAAGCTAGCTTTCACTTGATTTTGGAGGTGTTTTGTCCCAGTTCCCTCTTCACTAATTTTAGAATTGTCCTTCTTCTTGTTGTTATTTTTTTTGTTGTTGTTGTTTTCCAGTTGTAAAAGGTTTGTTGACAAAACATGAAAGACAAGGGTATCATTAATTCTAGTTCTGCCTTCTTGGATTCCTGTCAAGTCTGAAAGAAGCAACAAAAACAGCAAAGCATTTGATTTCAAATTAAGTCTTGATATGATGTGCTTGCCTCCTCCTTCTCACTGATCATTATAAATTCATCCTGTTGAGATGTGAATTTTTGTTTGATTTAGATATTCTTCCTGAAGGACTTCTAAAAAGGGAATACTAAGTTTGAAAAAGGAGTTGTACCTCTTCTCTTTGGTATCAAGAGATACCAGACCAATGCCTCTTATCTGTTAGGAGAAAAAAATACATACTGACAATGGAGGGACTCTGCTTTGCTGTTTTGGGTTTTTTTTTTTTTTGTTTTCTTGTTTTAATCTAGGAGACTGGAAAGCTTCTGAGTTTCTCTTTAGACTGGTTAATGGTTTTGATAAAGAATGACTGTAAGTCTGATTGTCTGTGTTCTCAAGACCTTGATGTTCACAATTTATAGACACAGAAACAGGTAAAATTAGGAGTAAAATGCTAACTAATCAGACTGCTAACTAATTAGAATGAGTTTCATAAAGATGCTTTGCATCGAACTCTCCTAAATTATCCAATAATAGCTTGTGCAGTTCTTTTCGTCTTCAGAAAGACTTCACTCCTTCTTGCAGTTGTCCCAACATAGTGTCTTCTCTCAACTTTCAAGCAATTTCAGTAAGTTTAAAATATTTTATTTCCTTTTTTATGCTTTATCTTCAGTTCCTCCCTTCCTCCCAGCAAGGGGCCTTTCAGCTTAGGAACACTTCTTGGTTTCTCTTATCCTTCCTGATTTTCAGTTTTAGGTTCAGGTTCAGGTTTTGCTCTTCACAGCACTGGTTTCATCATCTCTTGCTTGTCCTGCCCTTTCCTCTCAGAATAGCATGTCCAACAGCCTCTTTTTCTCTCAACAACTTCAAAATTCTAGTTTCAGCAACCTCAGATAATGACAAATGAACCTTTCTTCATCCCTTTCACTTCTAAAAGATTTTCCTGGGCAATGGATTTCAACAATATATTGAAATTAAGCTACCAAGGTAATTTATAGAGCTGTACAAAACCGGGACATTAAGAAGTTTTCATCACTGAAAAGTGATCATCAGTTCTCAGCCTGCATGTGGGTACTAACATGCTCTCCAGAAAAAGAGGGTCTTTGCACAACCCTAAAGGGTTTCTCTAAGTCAGATCCGAATTTGACAAGGTATCTAAGTAAATATTCGAATCGTGCTGACTACAGTGCTTAAGCTGTTTTCCCAGAAGACTAGACTTCTGTTCTACTAAAAACTCAGACCAAAGTGAAACTTCCTACTTTTTCCCAGCAAATGAATGAGATAGCAAAGAAATTAAGGAAGTAAAGTTGCTTATAAATGCTTAAAATGTGAAAAGTACTGGATAAATAAAAGTTCTAATTACTTAATTAAGGTGTTGATTTTTACATATTATTTGTGGCCCCGTTACTTCACGCACGGTTATCATTGCCAAAGTAGGTCATTATTCTGTTTTACAATATAATGTCAGTGTATGTCATATCCTACCTACTTAAAATGCATATTGTAGAGAAATGTGCCCCAGGGAGTATTTTCACATACTAGAAATGGTTTTCCATATCTGATAAACTGCTTAGGTTTGAATAGTGGAGCAATTTCCATTCCCCACACCCCTGAAATGGACCCAATATATTTTGTATAGTCTAACTAAAATAATTTCAAGGTAGATTACAAGTGTAGGCTTGCTTTAGGTGAAATTCGCTTTCAAAAACCTCAAAGAGATTTAAGCACTGTACAAATCTTGTAATTTTCTGCATACTAGTAAATGTTAATTCTTCTGTTCTGAGAATTTGAAGTCAATGGAACATCCTTTAACAGTTGTCCTAATCAATAGCTACTACTGAGGGCTAAGCTACTGTGTGGCTGTCACCACAACTGCTATGCAATATGTAGTTCCTAATATCTGAATCTTGATAATGGATTAATGTTGATTTTTAAATCCCAGAAAAGGAATGAAATTAATGATAACTTATCAGACTATATAATAGATTACTTGGTTTAAATGTCTGCATATTTGAGGACAGAGGCCTACTCTCAGCTGTATACTAAACACAAACATATCACCTATGAATCCTATTTATATTATTACTTCGAGATTAGGTATTTGGAACAATATATAACATACAGGCTTCTGCTATGTTCTTCCCCCCTGAAAATTAGTTCTATAAATTCACAGTGAATAAATCACTCAGACACTTGAAAAAAACAGTTCTCTTTTAATATTGTAAATGCAATAAACAAACACAAAGTTCCCCATCTATGGGATTTGGGTCAAGTATACTGGCAATTCAACTATACAGCGGTACAAAAACCATTGCAGTTCATTGTTGTATGATTAATTTTAATCTTTTATATAGTATATTCTAAGAGAGACGTGAACAAAGCACAATGATCAAAAACCCATTTCATTCTTGTGTTATTACTGAAGTTTAAATCTTACTGGAATAATAACTCAGTTGCAAAGTAAAATTCAAGTTTCTTCCCATTATTAGAGTGTCCTCTTTCACATTTACAATTCAAAGCTACCTGTTTTGTGGGCATTACCTCATAGTAGAGAAACTTCCACTCCCCTAAAGCTGTATTGTAAGGTGGTGTATCTGGTTCTTTTCTAAGATACAAACCACCAATTTTGCTCATAGCTATTTTGGGACTGTGATTGTAAGACTTTTTTTTTTTTTTTTTAATGATTTGATTTTTTTACCCATTATGATTAATTCTGAGTCTAGATGCGAAACTAGGTCCCGATCATGTAATTGGCTCCACTTAGGTTCCATATTTACATTTTTTCAAAGCTTCTTTTATTACCACGGGGCATTCTTGGTCCAGCTATTCATATTTTTCTTCCATGCATCTAAATTAGCACCAGATTTGTAAAAAGCTAGACATATACGATTTCATTAAATGTATAGAATACATATTCTTACATATACTTTTCTCTTTAAAAGGAGGGAAAGGAAATTCTATCGGGTTCAAAGAACAAAGGACAAGGAAAAAACATCAGATAAAATATATTGGTATTCATAAACAAGACTATAGAGTTTCTAAGACTAAGCCTGAACAAGACATGACATTCGCATAATAAAATAGAATGTAAAGTTGGTGCAAAACAATTTCATTGGTATCTTGTTGAAACATAAGGAGAAGAAAAAAAAAAAATAAAGACTTCTCTAGAATTCTTTATGTACTGCTATGCTGTCATTGCGTATTTGCTATTGCAAATATTAATGACTTGGCTGCCTTGCTTAAATGTTTGATGAAGACAATATAGGAGAAACTGGCCCTCAACTAGACATTATATTAATACTACTGATCACGATCCTCTGGGCCCAGCCATCCAGCAAATTTTCAGTCCACCTCACTGTCTGCTCATCTAGCCCATGTATCAATAGCTTATTTACAAGAATCTTATGGAAAACAATGTTGAAATCCTTACCGAGGTAGGCTATGTCCACTGCTCTCCCCTCATCCACCAACCCAGTCACTTAATTTTAAATGTTTATCAAGTTGGTCAAACATTACTCCCCCTTGGTGAATCCATGCTGACTATGATTTTATTGTTCTTCGTGTGTCTGGAAATGATTTTAGGATTAGCTGCTCCAGCAGCTTCCAAGGGACTGAGGTGAGACCGACTGGCCTGGTGTTCCCTAAGTTCTCCTTTTTGCCCTTCTTGAAGACAGGACTGACATTTAGCCTCCTGCATAATATTTCTTCACATGTTCAGAAGATGATTTTAGAGAGAGGAATAAACTTGCCTTTATGTACTCTGCAGGTAACAGGAAGAGTGGTGAGTGCCAATTGCCATAAAGTTGTTTAAGGCAAACATCAGAATCTTTGATAACAATAATGATTGCTAAGCTGTGAAAGCCTTCATGGGAAGGCTGCAAAGTAGTCTAATAGAGAATGTTGTACACTGTATTGTGACTGGCACCAACAAAAATAGAATTAAATGTCCAAGCCATACCCTGTATCCAAAGGTATTCAGACCGAGGGAAAGTTTTTGTTCTTTTATGGCTCTTAGTAGTGTTATACTTTAGGCCTCTTAGTAATGTAAAACACTTTACTGTATCTCTTAAAAAAAAAAAAAAAAAAAAGTGACTCAACGTGTAGGTCTTGAATTAGGCCAGGTTATTCAAACATGATATATTAATTCTAGAGTTATGGGATATCATCTGGAAAGACTCTAGACATTCTTGCCTAAGACCTATTAGTGAAAGTCATTAGATGATCCCATACAGTAAGGAGAGAGAGGAAAAGTGTCAGATACAAGTTGATGAATTGCTATGAGAGACATATCTGCTATGTTACACAGGCCAGTACTTTTAAAATTAACAATAACACACAATGGGTACAAATACCTCATCAATTAATACTTCAGTTTTGTATATGATCCATCAAACTGACATATGAATGTAACCTGTGGCTCATAGTCTCCCTCAAGTGGATAATACAAGAACAAGGCTTTATTTGCTCTAAAGATTTTTTTTTTTTTTTGCTTTATTCCATCCTGGTTTGACTCTTTCTCCTGTTTGAAGGAACAAGATTTGATACATGCAGCCAGCTTGACCAGGAATATAAGTATACAGGGTTATAATTAAAAGCTGCAAGCAGCTGTGAAGAGCCAAAATTTGGGAGGATTTTGCTTGGCCAAAGTGATGACAACAATTTTTTCTTTGCCCATGAGCTGTATCAGATGTCCCTATGCCACAGAAGTAGGACACATATTTCTTGAAACACCACCCAGTGTTGTTCACAACTGCAAGAGGGCAAAAAAATAAAACAACATCTGGCAGGAACAAAATATTCAGTTATGTGCAATCTGAAGCCCCAAAAGTTTGCTTCAGTGTTTTCTGTGTTAGGGCAAAAGCTGTGAGCCACTCATCTTGAACAAGTGTCAGTACTCAGATTTGGGTCATTAATTTGGATGGAATTTGTTTAGGGCTGTTAAGCCTCAGCATCCAGAATCCCCTAAGAGATTATTTTCATCGTTTTGGGGTCTTTGTTGATCTGGCATTTTCAAAAAATTCCACTGAAACTCTTTTGAAAGATCTAAAATTCTGTCAGTGTTTATCATAGCTGACCCAAATTGAAAGATAAAGCAGGAAAGAAAAAAGTATTAAATATTCAGATATACTGAGTACTAGTGACAGATTCATGTGGGGAGAGAATATTATCTGTCATCCTTAGGTAATTTAATTTTGGAAGGTTTAAAGGAATTAGGCTACAAGTTTACATTATTTCCAACTTCAAGGTGTAAATGCATCTAATGAGATGGGAATGTGATAAACTCAGATTATTTCATTCTATATATTTAGAAATAATTATGGAAAAAAAAACAACAAGAACAAACAAAACCCAACAACAAACTCAACAAAAAAATATTATCACAAAGATGTTTACAGATTTATTTACTTTTTAATTAGGTGAAATTCTTATTGGTGCTCAGAAAATTTTGCTTAAAATAGCTGGTGAAAAGATGCCATACGTGTATTCTTATTTGAGAAAGTTTTAAATTTCAATTAAAAGTACCATAAATTTAAAAGAAGCAAGCAAGCAAATACGGTGGTTTTTTTTTTTTTCCTCCCCCTATGTAGAACTCCAAGACCTTGTGTGATAATTTCTCTGATACACCTTATTTTGAATATTGACAAACTGGGCCTGTGTGTTCCTATAAGTTTCTTTCTAGTGGCAAATAATGATAAAGTTCAAAGTTCCCACAGTGTAACTTGGAAGAAACATAACAAGAAACTTCATCAGTGTTGAAATGATGGGGTTTTGCAGTAGTCAAAGCCTGAGAAAACAGAATCTCAGAGTACCTTTCCATTATGTCACTGACTTGCAGTGTGATCTTAGGCTTTCTTGATCCAACTTTCTTCAGTTGAGTAATAATGAGACATATGCAAAGTCCCTAAATATCCCAAGTGATATGTGTTGGTAACAGCACTGGTGACACTGGGAACTTCTTTCCTGAGGGAGGACCTGATTCTGCATAAACTGTTGTTGGCTGAGGAGAGCATTGAGGGTTCCATGTCTGGACAGAAATGTAACCCAGGCAACAAGGGAAAAGACTCTGCATTAATGTAGTTGAGGTGAAATTATTACACGAGGGTATTACACAATCTATCTGCAATATTAGAACCATTCTGGGAACTGAAATGCCACATCCCTTTTCTTCCCCTGCCTTGTGTTCTTTCATCTTAGAAAAAGACATATTTTTATGTTTGCCTTGTTCTGTGTTTGTGCTCTGGTCAGAAAACTCTGAATAGTAACAGCACAAATGCAGTCAGAGATAAAAGAAGGGGGACGGAATCACCGAGTCACTGCTTGCACAGATGTTTGACCTCACACATTTCCAGCCTTTGCCTGCCCACAGCGCTAACCCGCCTCACCCTTCCCGGAGATCACGGGAATCAGTTGGTCACTCCCGTAGCGATCCCCGCAATTTCTTTCCCTTCCTGCAGGACCCCCCAGAGCTCAGCTTTTTGTGACGTTTTACCTCTCAGTTGCCCCACAAGCAACCCACTTACTCCTGTCGTAGTGTCTCCTCCCCAGCTCCCTTTACCTCCTAAAGTGGCGTGAAGCGCTTTGCTTTAGCAGCGCGTTTGTTTTTCACAAGAGTTATCTCCATTACAGCTTCAGGCAAATGAACTGACTAATGAATTTTCTGTCGGCCATAGAAGTGCGCTGCAAGTAATTAAGGGATGTGCTGTGGGGCCGATTAAGCTGCAAGTCACAGCGGCCAGAGCCCAATCGCGGCGAGCCCGTCGCGGTCTGTGCCGCCTGCGCTCGGCTCTACAATGGGATCATTGACTATTTATTTACTTCGCACAACAACTCTGCTGTTTACTTAATTATAGGAGCTTTTCAGTCACCAACCCCCACCCGCCCCAGGCTCATCTCTTCGACACTCTTCGAACCCCCCCGTCCTCCGATAACCAGGGCTCCCTAGTAGATCGCTAGAGCAAATGAAGTGGGCCAATGCCGGTGCATCCTTTCTGGGGTGCGGGCAGCACTCCCCCGCGAATCCGAGAACGGAAATTTTCCGTGAAGGAGAGGCGAGGGGACGGGCACGTCTGCCTGGAGATCAGACCTCAGGAAGGTTGCGTGTTTGGGGGGAGGGGGGGGGAAAGGGTGTGGCAAGGGAGGAGAGTAAGTGCAGGGGAAATCCTGCAGCCCTTCAAGGCACGTCCGAGCCGTGAAACAAAATGGGGAGAAAGGGAGAACACCAAGACGCCTGCGGCGCTGCGGGGAAGAGTGGGTCTGGGCGAGCGAGGAAAGCATTAGCAATTCTGTAATGGAAGGGGGAGGGGGCTAAATTTCACACCCCAGCTCATTAGGGAGGCCTTGGCTCTATTATCAGAGCCCCCCTCCCTCAGCGTTGCCGCTGAGGAGGGTAGAAGAAAGTCAGGAGGCGAGGGGAACAGAGGCGATCGCGGCTCCCACGGGTCACGCTCGCTCTTCTTTACCCACACCACGCTCTCCCTCCTTGCTCGCCCTCTCGTGAGGTTTCTCCCCATTTCCAGCCTGTCTGGAGTGGAGAAAAAGTGCCCGAGCTCAGACCCCGCTAGTTCAGGGAAAAGCGGGAACGGACGAGCTTCAGCTTGAGGAAGCAGTCGAGAAGCAGCCGAAGGCACCCGCACTTTTTCTAGCACCCCCGCAGGCTGGTGCAGGGGCGCTCTGCTTATCCCCATGCCCAATGGGAAAAAACGGGGACGGGCAGGGGTCGCTGAGCGCCTTTGTGCAGGCGCAGGGTCCACACCTCCCCTTATCCCCGGTGTTTACGAAACGGGCTCGAGAACCCGATTAAGAGCTCGGACTTTTAACGCCCTAAAAACTCGCCGTCCGGCGAGCTCGGGCCCCTCGGGCGAAGGGGAGACGAGAGGCGGGAGCGCTTCTGTTTCGCCGGCCGCCTGAGAAGCCCGGTGGCCGGAGAAGCGGGCGGGCAGCGGCGGCGGGGCTTGACGTTGCGGGGAGCCTGGAGCGGCGTCCGCGGAGGAAGCTGGTTTCTGCTCCTTTAAAGGGCGCTGTGCAGCGCTCCCAACGGGAGGCGTACCTCCCTCCTTCTTTCCCTCCCTCTATCCCTCCCCCACTTCTCCCTCCTTCTCTCCCTCCCTCCGTCGCTCGGCCGCCGCTTGCCGCCGTTGTCAGTGGTGCCCGGACGCCGGCTGCACCGCAGCCCGGGCAGTCCCCGGCGTCCTGCCACCGCCCTTCCTCCCCCCGCCTCCGCCTTCCTCTCCCTCCCCGCTTCCCCGCCCGCAGCTCAAGGTAGGAGGATGTCCCGGGATCGCCGGCCGGCCGCCACGGCCGGAGGGGTTGCATGAAAGTGAGGGGCTGCGGGGGTGGGCAGAGGGCTGGCGGCGAGTAATGCACCGTAGCCGCGTTGTGCCGAGAGCTGCACACCACGATGTCTTTTGGCCAGGTGTCTCCATGCAAAAGCAGGCGCTGAGCTGGCGGACCCGAGCACTGCTGGGATGGCCGGCTCCTGCCGCCCGGGTCTGCCCCTCCTATGAGGCAGGCAAACCTGTCGCCTTCCTCTCTTCCACCCCACGTTGCTCCACACCGTCAGAGCCGCCGCTGTTCCCATGCTGGGGATGGAAGGGTGGGAAGCGGGGGCGATAGAGCAGAGCAGCCCCCAGATGCCCCCGGCCGGCTCCCGCGGTAGCCCGCAGCCGCTACCACAACGCTAGCGATGCTCGCAGGTCGAGCTCTGGGCGGCCGAGTCGGCATCCTTGAGGATATCCCCCCTAACCCTCATGGGGTAGCCAAGGTGGGAAACGGTCTCTAACTTCGCTAGAGTTGTGGGTGGATAACAGGATCCGCTTCCGTGAGGTCTCCTTCTGCCCCTTCCCGACCCACACCGTACGGTGCAGCCAGCCCCTCTTTCAGCTTGTCGGCAGTCCTGTTATTTATTTCTGAACAAATTCAGCATTCTTTGGGAGAGCTAACCCAGCCAGGGCGCTGGCACTCTCTGTGTAAAGCAAGAGACATTCCTGCCTATGGAGTGGAGGCATGATTGCAAGAGCCGTGTGCGCACTGGAAAGGAATGAATACATTATAATGAAAACCTCTCTTCATGTTTTCCTTAGAAGCTTTTGGGACAGTAGAGCATGAAAAGTATTAAACATCCTCCTTCTCTTCCCAAAATATTTCACAGCTTCCCCGACCCCATAGCAAACTGAAGGGACAAGAGGCTGATCTGTAGATAATGTTATAAATGTTTGTTCTTGCTGCTTAAAACCTGATGGGAAAGTGCATTGCTGTGATACCCAAAAGTGCCTGGACAACTAAGTCTGTTGCATACTCATTTTGTTAATTAGAATGCATGTCTTCCCACTGGCTAAAAATTAGTTACCATCTTAAAATGTCATTAGTCATAGATGCAGCAGAAACTTGATTGTAAATTTAGGCTGAGCTAATAACAGAGAGAGGAGAACCCATGGGTTTTATAGTTGTTGGGAGTAAAGTGCAACTGGGCCACAATGTGTTTTTACATGATTATATCAACATTCATTTGAATACTTTGTGAGATGTTTAAAAAGGGTGGACTGTGTTACTGCTTTGTCAGCAAGGCTTTAATATTTGTTTGTAGAGATTTGGAGAGGCTGGTCAGGTGTTGCAGTAAGATATGGCTCTCCTCACACCAGATTGCAACAGCAGGAGGACTGTGATGGCATGCGAATCTGAAGTGTTTGCATGGATTTGCCGAAAAACGTCCAAGAAACAAAGCTTTGTGGACCATATGTTGTATACACACTAAAATTATATCAGTTGTTGTTGAGAGATGACAAAACAGTAGATTGGGTGGTATAAAAATCTTATCATAGGTACATAGAGACACAGCTATGACCTGAAAATGAAAGCCATTTCGTTTTTAAAGTAATAGGATAAAACTATATATCCCAGTAGGTGGCAGCTAGCTGAAACTGGGTTAACTTTTATTATGATAACGACACATGAAAATGTGATCAGAAGGAAAAAGTGCCTGATATAATAAGGTAATCAGGTTCACATATCTCCCCTTCCGAAATGAAACATTATGTACATGAGATCACTATTTATACTTGACACATACCTAAAGAATTTAGTAGTCTTTTATTACCCAGAGAAGATTTAAAGGCCTTAGGCTGCCTATTCTCCCATCGCTGCCTACAGCTGGAATACAATTTTTCATATCAGATTCACATGAACATTGTCCTTGTGTATTAGAGATGTGTTACCACCATTTCTATGATAGATTACCAAAATGTAAAATGAATCAAGACATATAGGCAAAGAATTGTAGATTTCCCAGTTGCTGATCACTGTAGTGTGAAGTGCAGTTTCATAAAGACTTCAACAGTGATGACAAGCCCCCTAAACACAAGACCAGTATCTGCAGCATAACACTTTATTAGGAATTTCCAACCTTTGAATTGTATGTCTCACAGGGAAAGAAATATGAAAGGCGTTAAGAACATTTACCTGCTTTCATATTGAAATTCTGGAGGATGGACAGAAGTACATTTTTAAAGGTTACCCTTCCTTTTCCTTGCCTCCTTCGAAGGAGAAATTAAGCTAAAGTCCAATTAACAGAAAAGGAGTCTAGGGTGGTGAAGTCAGAGGCCTTGTTTAATTGTATAGCCTATAAGTGGACTTTAGTCACTAAATATCTAGTGAGTTCTAAACATCTGATGTTTTGCAAGATTTACTTTTTAATAAGGAACTGATATTCCAGAGAAAATAATTCTGAATTAACTATGCTTTTCCTTCAAGGTGGGAGCTAGGGTTTGACAGAAGCGGGGGAAGATTGTTAACACAACATTAGGTGATGTGTGATAGCAGATAAGGAGAGTGGTACTCTTCCAACCCATAAAATGCCATAGAATAGCTAGCCAGCTAACATAATGGAGGGTATAATATCTCTTTAAAGAAGCCGATAACACATTTTAATTTCCTTTCCGTGCTGTGAAATGACTGGAGGGAAAAGAAAAAAAAAGGGCGTCTTGACACCCGGAGTGGCGGGTGGCGTGGGCGCGGCGGGCCGGGAGCGCTCTCCGTGGTGCTGAAGGGGCCGCGCCGGCCTCTGTCCGCGGTGCTGAGTCCGCAGCCGGCGGTGGCGGGATGTTCCCACGGGGGCGGGGTGGAGGGAGTGGGGGGACACCACGAAACTTGGCCTGAGTCTTAGGCAGGCGACCAGGGACTGCAGTGTGGGCTGCTGAATATTTAATATTTGTTAACAGGAATTAATCACAAGTTGTTTTGTGTTTCCAGATATTGTGTAAACGCCTCTGTGAGTTAGGAGCCTTGTTGGGCTTAGATTACAGGTAGCTGTATTTTTTTTTCCAAGAGACCTTAGAAAATCAGATTGTTAACAAGAGTTACTTTGCCCAAAGTTATGTCTTATTTACTACGCTAAAGCTGACAATGAATATTATATTTTTGAATGTGCTTACGGAAACTAAATTTTAAAAGAGAAAGAAGAAAAAGCCAGTTTAGACAGGAAGCTACATCTGAGCATTCACTACTAAAAATATCTAAAAATACCTAGTGTCCTTTATTTCAACAACATCAAGGGAAAGAGGAGGAAAAGGACCTTACAGTGTTCACGTGGGTCGGTTTTATTTCTCCTTGGACTAAGATAAAGTATGAACCAGTAGACCAGAATAAACGAAATAGCAAATACAAGAAAGAGCATCTCTCCGCATTTTTCCTGGGAGATATTCTAAGTGTGAACTGAAGGAGTCGCTAGATATCCTTGCTTTTAACACTAGGTGTTCTTTTTAAAGTGCTCCAATAGTCAAATCGTCTGATTGAATTCCTTGCTAGACTGCAGAACTAGCCATTCATGATACTTATTTTTGACGCTGCAGTTATGCCTCCATCTTAAAGAAAAAAAAAAATCAATCATGTTTAATAATCCCTTCTCAGAATGTACGTTTCTTTTCATCAGCATTTTACAGTGTTTTAAGTAAATGCGTGCAGAAGAAATCAGTAAGCCATAATGATAAAAAGTTACCGTGAATTGGTAACACTTTTAGGGATACAGAGCACCAACATTACAGGTTATAATTTAAATGCTGCTGTTACTTTTTTAAATGTCCACAATACACAGATGTTATTTAAGAATAAACCGTAACTCACCTCTGCCATGCTCTACTTCTGGTATTTCCACAGAGTGTTCTCATTAGCTTGGCATCATCAGTATCTATTTCTGTAAAGTCAGGTTTATTCTGTGTTCATCTGTATGTATCTGTGGGGGAAGTCTCTCAGTGATATTTTCTTTAGTAATAAAAGCCAGGGAGGGAGATAAAGGAGACAAAAGATGTCTGTAGGCGGACTTTAGAATAAAATGAATTCATTTTCCTGGTGGGGAATCTAGGAATTGTCTTTTAATATTTGTAATAAAGCTTAAGCAGGTTCAGCAAAATCTTCACTTAGCGTGCAAAGTCTGACAGTCCTGGTTCAATGTATTTTAATGGATATAGGCACATAACTAAATGTATTTCCAAGGAAAATTTGAAGTAGTCCACAGAGTGAGTTTATCTTTTTTGGAACACATGGTCAAAAGACAGAAGTCTGGGGCTGCATTTGCAGATATAAACTCAGTATCCCGTTATTAAACTGGGAAGTCCTACTGTTCTCGCTGAGGACTGCAAAATGACAAACTACATAGATCTCTCTGTACAAGAAGGAAGAGCAAAGGAAAAGAAAGCAGAATGCAAAATAAGGGAGTGGCAGAATAAAGTGCAAAGCATAAGGTAATAAATCCCCAAGTTACTGTCTTTTAAGCAACATTGAAATTTCATGCAAGTTGAATGAAACATGTCCGTGCATTCAACAAGGCTGTTCTAGCGCTGCCGATTCCTGTTTACCTTACAGAAGCAGGCTGGTGCTCCGTAATCACCTGTTCCGGAGCAAGTTCCTGAGGACAGTCAGTATACAAGCCATAGCGTGTACCCTATTTCATTCATTTTAACGTAAGTCAGTGAATGTAAATATCAAGTGTGGTTTTTTTTCTTCTTTTTTTTTTTTTTTTTTTAAGCCTAAACGTTACTGTGATAACCTGCATGACTTTATTGTCAGCCTCCTCTTTCACAACTCTAAAGCTAAGTGATTTCGACCCAGGCAGTCAGCTATTAAAATGCATGAATTGATTTTTACACAACCTATTCCCTTCTCCCCTATAGCCCCCTCCTCACTCGCTACAGATCCTTATAGCTATTGTTCAGAACAATTGAAATACTAATAACAATTAGAAGCGTGTAAACAAAACCGAGCTGCTTTTTTTTCTTTTTTTTTTTTTTTCTCCTCTCCCCTCCGACAACGCTAGGCGATCAGATCGGTTGCATAATAGAAATTGGGAAGGCTGTCTGGCAGGCAGCCTTAAGAAGAGAAGAGCTATCTCAATTTCTCTCACTTAATCTTGGCTTCGCGTCAGAAGCTGTGCAGCAGTGCAGTAGAATGGGAGCACGGCAAAAGCTTCGCCAGTAAAACGGCTGGTGCTCACTGACTCTCGCTATGTGGCGATACCTCAGCGATTTCCCGAGCTGGATTACCTACTGATTTTCCTCCTTTCTTGCCTCCCAGGTTTACTCGGCTGGACATTGTGTGTGTTTGGATCTCTCAAGGATTCTCCCCCGACTAACATGGATGTCCCACCATTCCTTGCAGTTGAAGGTTGCTCCTTGGCGCAGTGAATGAAGAACATGCAGGGATTGCTAATGGGTTTGGGAAGCGTAGACTCTCTCCTCTCTCTGTGACCATGCCGTGATCGCGTCTGAGGGCCATCAGTTTACGTATCCTCGTTCTCACCCTACCGGGAAACCTGACGGCTTAGAAGGGGGAAGTGAGGCAGCGCGTGTGTGCATAGAAACATCATGAAGATTATTTCCCCTATTCTAACTAATTCAGTCTTCAGATGCATCGTTAGACTCCTTCTTTGCTTACTGTGGATTGGATATTCTCAAGGAACCACACATGTATTAAGATTTGGTAAGATTTCCCGAGACTTTTTTCATTGTGCATTTAAGCTGGAATGCGATATTCGTAGGATTGACTCAGAAGAGGGTGCTGGGGGAGAGCTGGGACGTGGTATCGGAGTCAGGCACATAAGTCCCTCTTAATTTTGCATCCGGAGGGATGAATTGATGTGTGTTTTTTTCTGTCGCTGCAGCTCATTGTAGCCCTAGTAACGGCATGATGATGATGATAATTATAATAACAATAGAGAGAAAAATGACTGGCAAACGCTTTTGCCTAAGGCTCTGCGCAGCTTGCGTTCTTTCCTCGAAATGTACCTTTTTTGTTTCCATAGTAGTGGAAAGCTTGGCTAATACGGTGCTCGTTCAGTTAACTAGTCAACTAGTTAACTAACCTGTCAACTAGTTGTTAAGTTTCTGCCGCCCGTCTCTGATCCACCCGAGCCGATCCCGTGTGGGCTCGAAGCTGCGATTTGAGACCTTTAGGCTGTTTTCTCTTGAAGCGTCAGCCTAGTTGCTTGCCACTTCAGTGGCGTGTAGGGTTAGAGAAGAGATGATGTATGTCTTGAGCGGTGGCCATGAAAAGAGCCTTTGCGATACGTTTCGAAACCACAGCTTTTCTATGCGAGGAAAGTTGTACGAGTTCCCCACTCCCCCTGCTCCCGAAAACAAAACAAACAAACAAAAAGAGAGATAGAAAAGTCATAGATCAGAATGAAATTTCAAGGAGAGCAGAATACTTTGCAGTTTAAAGACTATCCCAGATGGACCACGAAACTCATCTTAACAGCTCTGCCTGTGGATGCGCGCCTGTGTACGTGTGTATACGGAAGCAAGTGAAGGGGGAATTTTCAGCCACTGCAACCCCTGTAGAAGTTTCACAGTGAGGAAGGGCAGGACGCAGAGGAAAGTCAACTGCGCGTCCGAAGGGGGCTGTGCGATCCGGGAGAGTCCTCCGGGTCGAACCGCCGTGGGAGCCCCGCACCCGCGCCCTGCCGGCCGCCCGGGCAGCGCGGGCGGAGCGCAGCGCCCCGCGGGTGATCCGCGGCGGGTAGCGGAGGAGGGGGCAGGCGAACAGCTGGTTCCCCAGACAAGCGGCAACCTCTGTGCCTACGACAGCATGGGTAGAGGGAGAAGACACGGATCTC
The DNA here is from genome assembly GCF_036013475.1 of Columba livia. Taxonomy (NCBI): domain Eukaryota; kingdom Metazoa; phylum Chordata; class Aves; order Columbiformes; family Columbidae; genus Columba; species Columba livia. The sequence goes on from NC_088604.1 coordinate 44,265,698, forward strand.
CCGCATTCGTGCTAGCCGCGGTAAGCTGGCAGCAGCCGCTATATCCCTTTCTATAGGGCACTGAAAGCTCTCGTCTTCGCCTGGGAGTAGTGGCTCGGTTTGTGTCTTTGTTTAAATTCCCCCGCTCGCACACACTTTTATGTGGAGGGGCAGGTGGATAATGATTAAAAAGTCACCAAGTTGTTCCCGATCTCGTGTGCTGAATTCCTAGTAGTACTTATTTTCTGCTTCCGTGTAGTCTAAAGGTGGTGCTTAAGGCACGTTGCTCTTAGCAACCGTCTTCAGGAATGCTTGTTTCTTTGGACATGGCTAAACGGGTCCGTATATCACTGCGGGGTTTATTTTGCATTCAGTATGATCCATAATCATGACCATGAGATTAGTACCACAACGCGGGGTTCATAGCCGGTGCCAAGGGCCGGTCTCTATGAGTCTGAATTACTTTCAAGGGTAGATCTCTAAACAAACATTTTCCTGGCCACATCATTAGCAGGAGGTGAGCTTTCCTCCTCTAGATTATCATTCTCTCTGAATTGTTAGTCTGGTGTACCTACAGGGCCCTGGAGAGTAGTATTTTGATAATGATTAGAATAATAAATGATCTCGAGACTGAAGGGTGGTGCAGCAGGACTTTGACGCCTGTGACATGGTCGCACATACATGTATTTGTCCAGGCTAACTTCCCTTCGCAACTGTCTCCTGGTCACACAGGTGTCTAACGGGTTGTGCTCACTCCACTCTTTGTAGCAGCCAAGTATGAGTCCGCTTCTGCATCACGACATGTTTTTGTTTGTCTTTCAAAAGAATTGTCGCCAACCCATCTCTGAGGGTTAGAAGTAGGTAGCAAGCGGTTAGTTAGTTTATTTCAGTGTGGAAAATGTTAGATGGAAGAGAGAGTGAGGAAGGCTTTTGCCGTGCTCAACCGACCTTGTCTGGATTTAGCCTAGTCCAAGTGTGGAGTGACTCTGTCTCTAACCGCGAGAGAACTCCGGCTGCTTCCCCAGAGACTGACACCTCTGCCTCTGTGTACGGCATGGCGGGGAGGAGGGAAGGAGCAGGGAGTGAGCTGTCGAAAAGCTTTGGTTGTTTCTGAGAGGGGAGTTCCCCACCGCCTCCTCCGAGTTTCTGTGCTATTTGTCCCTTCGGGATATCCTTGCGACCAGGAGAACGGGATGAGGTACTTTCCCGTAGTGTCCTTCCCGAGGAGATGCGAGAGCTGAGGAGATTCCCTGCAGAAGGCAGCCAGCCAGCCCCCGCTCTTCTTCCTCAGCCAGCAGCGCTATGGCAACAGGGGAGAGCTTGAAGCCTGCCAGAGCTCCAGCCCCCTCATTCCTCCTGTGCAAATTAACCACCATGGATTCGCATTGTCCTTCCCACGGCTTCTCTCATTGTTGGGACTAGCCAGCGTGTCCTTTCTCTCTCTTTTTCTCGCTCTCAAGCTACCTCTTAGCAACTACGCAGGAAGTCGAGCCGCCTGGGTTATCTGTCAGATGCGGGGGCTTATTTTTGCCTGCACCTTATGGAGCAAACATGGGGAGTGACTGGTGCGATGACATAATTCCCTCCCTGGCAGCAATCACTCAGGCACCTGGACACCCACCTGCGGCTGTTGCTGCTGCTGGAGTAGGGGAATGTGGTATTTGGGCGTCACTACCAGTCAACCTTCCTAAATAACACTGTGCTTCATGGAGCGTCTGGCAAGCCTCTTTCTCCTGCCCTTTCTGAACAGCTTCCCATAAGTAAGCCCAGGAAACGCTGACGGTGAGGCTTGTGTCCATGATACTCCAGGATTTCAACTGTTAAGAGTCCTAAACCCTTGCTACAGATGAAAGGACAGCTCCCAGCTTGACGAGGGAGAAAAGCAGCAGCCCAGTATTTGTCTCTCTGCTGTACTAAGTGTGATGGAAACCTTTTCCTTATCACTTGGCACCGTACAAAAGCCAAAATACGTGACCGCCGGCAGATCCATTCCGTTATCGGGGATCACGTTTCGTACCTTTCCGATTCACTGCTTCTGTGTAAGAGCAGACGCAGGCCAAGGGCTCCCCAGAAACACCGGGTAACTCGGCAGATCGGCAGACGAGCCACATCTCCGCCCCAGACCGCTGGGCACTGCGGGCGGCCCGGGGCCGGCCTCAGCCTCCACCTTTTCATAAGGGCCCTCGCTTCTGCTTTCCCTGGGGGTATCCCAGCACTTAACCCTGAAAGACTGAATTATCAAGCCATTAAGGGCTGTTAACCGCCAGGAACGGCTTACCTGTGTTGCCAGAAACTCGCCCCTTCACCTTACCCAAAGCAGTAAGAGCCCAGGCTGTTTAAAGCCCCTCTTACCTATTTCTACGTGGGGCATGAATATCAGCTCTTTGAAATCTGGATAATTCTGAATCACCTCCTTTATTTAAATTGCCCCTTTCGGGCCTTGTTTCTGCTGCCGTGAGCAATTGTCTTTCCTATAGCAGAGGTGTGAAGAGGGGCCTGTGACTGGAAGGTGAAAGCGGTTTAATCATTGCATTTTCTCATTCCCTCTCAGGTAACTTATTAGTCATGAAAGGGTGGTGGGAAGACTGAAAATCTCCACCGTAGGAGGCCCACTGGCCTGATAAGTGTTTCCCCACTTTGTGCAACATATATATATATTTTCAGCACAATCAGAAAGAAGGGCAAAGAAAAGCAGAGGCCCGTGTCTGTAGTCTCCACTTTTTGTTGCTTTGGAGTTGCCTGACTTCAGACAGATGGAAAAGGGAGCTGAATGTTGTAGGTTACAATGAATCATAAGGGGAAGCAGGGGGATCTTATTCCGAATAAAACCAAAGGAAAGGCAAGAGAGAGGGCTGGAAACACTTTTCAAGGAAAGGACAGTTTCTCACCAGAAACATTTTCTACTACAGTACTACAGACTTTTTTTCTTCTTCTCTTCCCTAAAAAAAACCACACCGAAGTTTTACAAAACCCAGCACCTTCCCGGAGCCGCCCCTCGCTCCCCCCCCCCCCCCAATAGCAAAACAAAACTATATACAATCATGTAACCCAAAGAGGGGAATTACTATACGGGGGAGGTTTGCTCCTTGAAGGATTAGCGCGGGTTTCATCTGAAATTCTTCTTTAACTGAGCTCCTCTGTTTGAGTTTATCTCCATGTAACTGCTTTTATAAGATCAAGAGCCACAAAAACACACAAGGGGCCACCTCACTGGATTCACTGCTTGTGCAGGGACTAGTGGGTGTCGAAGCACAAGTTTCTGGGCTCCAGGTGACCATTTTGACATAGTAGTGTTTAAAACAAGCGAAGTTATGGAACAGCAGTGAAACAGTGCAAAAGGGTATGAGACAGGAGCTCAAGTGAAAAATACCTGCTGGGTAATCATGTCGAGTTTTCCTAGAGTGGACCTGCATTAGCTCTCCTGGATGTGAACTTTCCTTTGGATTTTGCACTGACACCCGTTTAATGGAAGGAGGTAACCTTTCTGCTCGTATTTAAGAGAAAAATGAGAAAATATACGGTTATATCTGGTTCTAGTGGGGAAGGTAGTCTGCCTTCTGATCAAGAGTGCGATGGAAATCTGCAAAATAAACACCTGTTGTGGCAGCCCCCAGAGGTCCGTGGCTTTGCAGTTCCAGTATTTAGAGCCAATGAAAATTTTACTGCCAAGGACGAGAAGCTTTCGATATGTGTTAACATTCACACGAAGAGGAGTTCAAAACCAGTTTTATAAACAACAGCAGAAATCTTTGAAAAAAGCGTAAGGTTAAGAGCCTCGGGAAGGCAGCAAGGAGGTGAGAAGCATTGTTATTGACTGGTCTAGATTAAACAGCACAGAGGAAGATTTCAATTTGATAACGTCACAGCCCTTCCTGTTTTTCTTTGCTGCTTCTGCTGACAATTTTGTAAGGTAATTAAATTGGCTGATTGAAGTCACAGTGGTCATGGGGCGATAAAGACCATTTGGATTTAATGGAATTTAGAAACAACGGTGCGCTGCACACAACTCTTACAGAACGAGAATTTTAATGACTCATTCAGGGTGCTGACTACATAGAACGTCCTGGACGAGTTTAATTGAAAGGGCAAAGGAGATTAGCTGTATACAGTCTTTATTGCACTAGATAGGGGAATTAGAATGATCCTTTTAAAAGACTCATTATTGCATTATCAAGATTTAATGTAGGTTAAGAAAGCTTTCATCCGTGTGGGCTTTCTGGAATATCCCCAGATCCTTTCACCAGTGTTTGGAACACCAACAGCCTTGTAAAAGGATTTTCACACAATTGTCTGATAGATTGGATGCTGAGAGGTATAACTCGCTTCTTACTGACTGCTACATGTCTTTTGAAGTGATGCAAAGTTCAAGTAATACCTCCAATTTAAATGTGTTTGCTAAATGAATTGGTTTCTGTCACCGGAGATAAGAAACCAGAGCAAAAGAGATTTTTCTAAACTCAAATATCAGAGATTTTTGTTGTTGTTGTTGTTGTTATTTTACACAAGAGAAAATCCCCTCGATTTAGAAAAAAAATGAACTAAATGTTTTGTAGTCATTGCAAATAATAGCAGGTCTTTGTCCTCTACTTAATATATTTACCTTGTCTCTTTCTGAGTTTTAACCTTCATCCTCTTTAATCTCTTCCAGAAGAGCAATTACTAGAAGTTCTGTCAATAATGCAAAAGAGAAACTAGAAGGTGCCTTATTTCCATACTGCTCAATCTGCAAGGCAAATTGTTGTTTCCCGAATAAGCTTTTTATAATGTTATGCCGCAATGTATACTGGAAGTGTAGATTACACAATATGATAACATAATACTATTATGCTGTCCCATCTGAATTAGAATATAGAGAATCAAAGACCACTATCATATTAATGCTTATAATTTTGTGCTTTCACCCTCTGAATCTCTTGGCTTCCTTATTGTACAGTAATAATAGTCTTAGATTTATATAGTGTCTTCAATTTAAACAGACAAAGCTTTCAGTAATGATCATTATTCCAATTACTGGAGCTCAGCCAGCTCTGGATAAACTGGATGGTATTGTAATACTATGTAAAACAGTAAACAGAAGTTCAAAAGTGTATTATTGATTCCTTAGAAGGTGATTATTAACAAGTTAAAAACACCAAGTTTTGTTGTTGTTGTTGTTTGTTTGTTGTTTGTTGTTTGTTTGTTTTTTCTTTGGACAAAAATTAGGAGTGACCCATGGGTGCGGTGCTTAAGACTGCTGTTTTTACATTTCCTGCAAAGATACACTTGGCTTGAAATTTGCAAGTGATTTGGATCATCCTGGATTCAGATTTTCTTGAACATTATTCTTGTGTAGTCTTTCCAAAATACTATTGAAATAGAGTAACTCCTAGGAATGTGTTTGGTAGCTTTGTTTGATGTATCTTTCAGATGAAATACACATTCTTAGATTATATATTATTAAAGTGTTTCCATTTCTAGGTGTTTCTGCCTGGGGTAAAGAAAAACAGTTTCTTTGCTAGTATTGTGGCTGGTGTCTACAGTAGGGGTAGTTTAAGGCAGAGCTACACTGTAGTCCTTAGATAACAATGTTTGTCCTTAGATAACAATGTTTTGTTATCAATGCATCAGAAGGTTAATTGGCTCTTACAGAACTTCATCTTTATATTCAGGGAAATATATTCATTCACATTAGCTGCATGTCTGTTTTATTGTATTTGTATTTCCACTCCCAAACCCTTTGAAAACTATTTTTTCAACAAAATGGGTATCTGGATTTGAAAGTCAGTTTAACTAGCAATGTTGAAAATATCTGTCAATATTTCAGCGTGAAACCCCTCCCAATTGTTAGAGTCACTAATTCTTATGTTAGACTTGGTAACACTCTGACAGGAGAGCAGTCCAGGGAGACCTTACTTACTATGCTGTCAGGAACTGTTGTTCAGGAGACTTGATGAGATTTTAAATTCAATATATGATGGCTTTGATATCTTCTTTTCTTCTATCTTAATATTTTACTAGGTGTCTTTGATGTTTCCTAATTATATAAACACTCCATCTGATTTCAGTGTGTGTAGCGGAATCTTAAAGAACTAAATGATCCATACAGATATATAGAAAAGGAAATATTGCTTTATGGGAGCATAAAATAATTTTGAAAGAACAATGCTTTTTTTTTTTTCTTTTTTTCTTTTTTTTTTCCTTTTTTTTTTTACTTTTCCACCTTGAATGATTTGATCCCTTCCCTCACTTCTTTTTTTTTTTTTTTTTTTAATAGCTGAAATTGTAAATGATTACTTACCCATCTGAAAGAAGAATGTATGTTTGGATGTTGTTTTTCTGGTCTTTTTTGGAAAGTCTTTGCTTTTCTAACTTTCTGGAAAACTGCATGAAAAAAATTTAAAAAAACCTGAAAGGCCTCATCTCTGCCTAAAAACTAAACTTCTAGTCCAAGCCAAGTCAGGCTTCTCCTGCAGCATTTGGAGACTGAAGGAGGCAGAGGGATTAGACAAGATTAGCTTAATCTGGATAATTCTCATATGGCAGAAGTTAGGCTAGATGTACTGTGCCTCTCACGGCATCAGCAATATGGAGGAAGTGGATTGAGTAGGGATTTTTTTCTCTCCAGGTTTTGAGTTTTATTACCACACACTGAACTCAAATTACTGGGAAGGAATTTGAAAGGGAATGTAAATATGTTAATGGTTCAACAGCTTCTTCCTGATATTAAAATACAGAAAATTCTGAAACAGAAGCTGCTTACTCACTCTGCTAAAACTCAACAGCAAATGAGTGATGTTTTTTTTCACAGCAGATAATCATAAGCAGTCCTGTAAATAAGGCTTGTTTGTGAACATATGTATTTAAGTGATTACTTACTCTACAGAAGTTTATTGAGTAAGGTTTATTAAGCTTGCGTCAAAAGATGCAGACCTTCTTCAGCTTTGGAAGGGTGTGCCATCTTCACATTTAGCTCTTTCTGTATCTCCAGTGAAATACTTCAAATTAAGTGTCATATTTCTCTGAATATAAAAATAACTGTGACTTTAAAGTGTTTTTTTGTCATAACTGACACTGAATTTAAAACACATTTATTAAAATATACACAGCTAGTAGGTAAAAATGTGGATAAATTTACTAACAATTACTTTATAATTGAACTTGCTGTCCCTTTGGGCTTTTGTTTTTCAACAGGTGCTAAACATATACAGACTTATGTTAGTACAAAATGAAATAGGAATTGAAGTTGTAAATCGTAGGACGTTGTTTAGAAAAATAATGTTTTAGATCATTGTAATGCCCAAACTAAGTAATTATGTTGAAGTCCGTGGAAATCTGTCTGCTTATCCTTAGTATAGTCATTGCATAGATGAGTTGATGGTATTCTGCCAAAGATGGATGACGAGGCCCAAAGCTTCATTGAATGACACAGTGCCCTTCAAATCAAGCCATCTATGGTGGTTTACATTACAGTCACAGAATCACAGAATCACAGAATGTTAGGGATTGGAAAGGACCTCAAAAGATCATCTAGTCCAATCCCCCTGACAGAGCAGGAACACCTAGATGAGGTTACACAGGAAGGCGTCCAGGCGGGTTTTGAATGTCTCCAGAGAAGGAGACTCCACAACCCCCCTGGGCAGCCTGTTCAGTGTTCTGTCACCCTCACTGAGAAGAAGTTTCTTATCAAATTTAAGTGGAACCTCTTGTGTTCCAGTTTGAACCCATTACCCCCTGTTCTATCATTGGTTGTCACTGAGAAGAGCCTGGCTCCATCCTCGCGACACTCATCCTTTATATATCTGTAAACATTAATGAGGTCACCCCTCAGTCTCCTCTTCTCCAAGCTAAAGAGACCCAGCTCCCTCAGCCTTTCCTCATAAGGGAGATGCTCCACTCCCTTAATCATCTTTGTTGCCCTGCGCTGGACTCTCTCCAGCAGTTCCCTGTCCTTCTTGAACTGAGGGGCCCAGAACTGGGCACAATATTCGAGATGTGGTCTCACCATGACAGAGTAAGAGGATCTCATTCCAGAATAAACTTAAAAATGGCACTACACTTATTTGCACTTAGTTTTGTCATTCACTTATTGTTATTAACAATATTTAGTAATGTGCTGTAAAACAAATTGAATATGATAGAGAATAATTTAAATTAGTTTTTTTTACACTGAAAAGTGTAAGCCCATTGGTTAAAGATACAGCCTTCCAGTGGTAACAAGACAACTCGTTTCACTGAACAGACACTGAGAGACAATTCAAAACATTGTGCTAAATAGATGTACAAGTGAATAACAAAAAGGAATGTTAAGATTATGTATTCTGTAAGAGAAAAGTATTTTCTAAAGCAACAACTTCATTGTTATTCAACAACATTTATCCTACAAGGCAGGAAATCTTTAAAAGAAATTCCATGTTACTTATTAATTAAGGAATTAGGTAAAAGGGTACATTAGGGAAATTAAAATCATACAGAGTCTTCTAAATCAGGGGAATTAATTTGCTTTTTAAATGCTACATCATAGTAATTTTGGTTTTATATTTGTTAACTGGAATGTGTGTGTTCAGCTTACTGTACATATTTCGTGCATTTCAGTAACTGAAAGTTGTTCATAAAATTAATACAGAACCTTTAATAAATTATCAGCATACATTCAACTATTGTATTTAAATTCATTATTCTTGCTTCACATTGTGCCACTTAACAAGGGCAAACATCAGGACTCAACCTTAGAGAATCTAATTTGTAACATTACTGCTTATCTGATTTTTACTTTTTGACAATGTTTACAGTTTTAATGATTTACTATACTTACAAGAAATTCCTGTACTCATATGGATAATTTTTTCATTCAACGCTCAACCAGCTACCTTTTGCAGTTAATTATGCATTTCAAAAAAATATTTATATATTCTTGCTTAGAAAAATGTAGTCTTTCTGGTGTTATATGACACCTATATATCCTTCTTTCTAGTCTGCAAAATGATGAGTTTTTGACATTTTATTCCCTGAAGCTGGTATTTGAAAATATTACTGTGCAAAATGGAAATGTAAGGCCAATGACTGGTCATAGCTAATTTGATGGCAAATGTGGAATTCTTCCCTTTAAAAGAAGATGTAGTAAGTACTGAAGGAGTGTCTTGCTAGTTTGTAAGAACCATGCTTTCTAGTCAGTCTGCTTTCAGAGCAGTGTGATTTTTGGCTAACAGTTTTTTGGTGCTTGCCTTCATACCTTGAGATGCTAGTCTATTTTAGACACTGAACTGCCTAGACGTGCCACTAGATATCCCTGACTGCATCGTTCTTTTCAGTTATTTGAAAAACATTGCTAGGCAGCATGGAGGTGGTTTGAGAATAATAATTTAGATGCATTAACAGCAGGCAGTGATGAACAAACAATGCAGAAAAGCATTGAGAGGGGTTAATGAGAAGAAAAAAAGTGAACTGCTTACCTGCAAAGGCCATATACAACTGTGCAAATAGTAAGATTTTTGTTTCTGCACAGTCAAAACCAAACATAAGGATGGTGCT